>NW_021621003.1:1111267-1126046 GCF_004785775.1 Grammomys surdaster | reverse complement strand
GTGTGTGTGTGTGTGTGTGTGTGTGTGTGTGTGTGTGTGTGTGTGTGACAGTGCACAAGTAGTGTTCAGAGGACACCCCTTTTAGGAATCAGTTCTTTTTTTCCACAGTGGGATCTAGTTACTAAAAACTCTAGTTGTTGGGCTTCTGTCTTCTTTATAACAGACAAATCCCCATGAGGCTGAAAGTATACTATCTGGTGGTTGAACCACAGGCAATAAGTGCTCCAAATCACCTGAGGCTCTGAGGAAAGCCTGCATTAGACCCTGGAAAAGAGAACTACATTAAGGTGGGTAGTCAGGCATCATGGGTGTTGAACTGCTTGTCTACTGCTAGGAGAGTTTCAAAGTCAGCCCCAGGAGCACATTATGCTGTTCAGAATACCTTGAATTTGACTCTACCTAGTGTAGCTTCAAGAAAGAAAAAACACTCCAATTTAGGTTTGAAATGGAATTCGTACATTCTCGATGACTTTTCTGCGCCTAGTAGAGCAAAGAGGGAGTTTTCCTTCAGGTTCAAAATCCTTATTGTCAGTGTTCAACAAGGTTAAAGGCCTGTTTTTGAAAGGTCAGGTATTTTTTTTAAGTGTAATATGAAGTAAGTGATCAAAGAGTGGGGTTTTTTGATTATTTTATGTGTATAAGTGTTTTGTCTACATATATGTATGTGTATCACACGCTGGGCTGGTGTTGCAGAGGTCAAAAAAGGATGCAAGATCCCCTAGAACTAGAGTTTTAAATGGTTGTAAGACCCTGTGTAGGTGCTGAGAACTGATAGTGTGTTCTCTGCAAGAGCTGCAAACACTCCTAACCACTGAACTATCTCTCCAGCCTCTTGCCCTGAGTTTTGTTTGTTTTTTATTAAAATACTTATTTTTCTTTAAGTACAAAAAAGATAATACTTTTAAATCTTGCACTTTCAGCTGTTCCCAAAGAATTTATATACACTGCCCAGTTAGCACATCTAGTATATAGGTATTACAAATTGTTATGCTCCTAATTGATTATTTTGACATCACAGAAAATGAAATTTCAAATTTGCATTTAGTCATTTGTTTCCTCTTGCCCAGAGTCAAATCCTGCTCATAATGAGGTGGATGTCACACTCTGTTTGTCATGGTGGATTATGCATTGGCATAAGTAATATTAGACAGTGAGCGGTAAAATTTCCTGATTTATATAGTATTCTTTTAATATTTCTTGAAGATTAACTAATTTTATTGGTGGTACTGTGATGTTGTCACCTGAAATTTTCATTATTATTTAAGATATTGCCTACCAAAATGTCAATTGGAATATTAGTTGTGATGACACTTGGCATGTAATCATTCCCCAAAACAAACCCCCGAATCCTTGTGTTTAGACACTCAGATATTCCAAGTCTCCTGGCACAGCAGTATCTCCATGTTTCCCTTTGGGATGTTCGGAATCACTGACATTGTGAGTATCAATCCAGAAAATATATGGATTGGGAAAGGACTTAGCTTTACATAGCTATCAATGTGGGGACCTTTGCGTCTTTCTAAACCTGAACATCCCATCTGTCAAGATTCCTTTTAATAATGGAGTCAGGTGGAGCTGCAGCATTCATATTCTTTGAAGCAACTGGCTTCACACTTATCATCCCGTTTAGGGAGCAAGGTACTCAACTCATAATGAACCGCAACCCTGCCATCTCACAGGGATCTAGGACCTCAGTCTTTTGTCCTTTGTATTTTCCTAAAGAGGATGGAAAGAAAACCGGGGCTTACTAATGTAAGGCTTGGCTGCCAGCATGTATTTATGAATGCTTACTGTATACCAGGTACCATGTTAAGCTCTAGAGAAGCAGTTCTCAAAGAGGTTGCAATCTCTTTGGGGGAAGGTTGAACAATCCTTTCACAGGGATCACCTAAGACCATTGGAAATATCAGCTATCTACATTGTGATTCATGACAGTAGCAAAATTACAGTTATGAAGTAGCAATGAAAGTAATTTTATGGTTGGGGGGTCACCAGGACATGAGGAACTGTAGCAAAGGGTCAAAGCATTAGGAAGGTTGAGAACCACTAACTCTAGGGGGATAGTAGTGAAATACTCATTTAATCTACATATTATATATAAGATGTTTAATGCTAGGGATATAGCTCTATCAGTCGAGTGCTTGCCTGGAGTGCTTGAATCCCTGCATACAATCCACCATACCACATAAAACCAGATGTGGAATATATACTTTTAGTCTCAGGTCTTGGGAGGTGGAGTTAGAAAATCAGACATTCAAGGTCATTTGCCTCTACAGTGAGTTTCAGGTTAGTTTGGGCTATTTGAGCACCTATCTCAAAATTAACAAAACAAAACAAAATAATGCTGTGTTAGTCAAGTCTTTTTAAAGTCCATATAAAAAAATAAAAATGGAATCCTCTTACTATATGTATATAAATCAGAAGTCTAGTGCATTTTCCCTTTTCTCAGCTAGGGAAAAAGTTTGAATTTGTTCTCTATACTAATCTGACAGTAGCCCAGTGTGGGTGGCACACACCTATAATCTAGCACTCAGGAGGCAGAGGCAAGCAGATCTTTGAGTTCTAGGGCAGCCTGGTCTACAGAGAGAAACCTTTGTATCTAAAAACAAAAGACAAAACAAACAACAATAATCTGACAGTAGGTATCCTTTATCTCTAAATATTGTTATTATATGGCTTTGGGTCTTGACAAATTTACAGGAGAAAGTCAAAGATACAAGTAAAAAAAAAAAGCTGGCAAAGAATCTGGACAGAAACATTCTTTAAAAAGATGTATAAATGTCCAATACACCAGAAAAGTTGTTCAACATGGCTAGTCACCAGAGAAGTAAGAAAGTCACCACTGTGATGCACTAGTTGATGTACACTAGGATTCCTAAAATAAAAGACAGGTAAGAGTAAGTTGTTGAGGATGCCTAGAGCATGGAACCTTCATACACTATCGGCCAAGGAAGGTGGTGACTCAGAAGTTCCGAGTAAGTTAAATGTGGAATTACCGAAAGACCTGGCAATTCTACTGGTAGGTGTGCACACAAAAGAACTGAGAACAGGCACTCATCTGAACAGGTGCAGGTGTTCACAGAACCAAGTACACAAAAGCCAAGAGGTGAGGAGAACACATGTCCAACAGAGGGCAGAACTGAGAAGCTGAAACATGGACTCACCACTGTTAGGTCTTCATCTTAGCCTCAAGGACAAGGCTCACTCAGCACCTGTGGCTCCTCCCAGCACTTCTTACCCTGCACCCTACCTAAACCTCTCAGTCCCAGGTCTTGAGCTTCTACTTCCCTTCCCAAGCCTGATCCCTATATAACTCAGCCATTTTGGCTAAGCTGGTCTCTTGGTTTCTTGGCCCAGGCTGCCTCTCTTGGTTGGTGGCTCCTCTCTTGCTTTCCCTCCCCCTCTCACCTCTCTTGGTCTGTTAATCTGCCAGTCATGTTCAGCCTGCTTTCTTCCTTGTGTCTACAATAAAAATCTTCTCCATACATTAGTAGTAGTTATGGACGCCTCCTTTTATTTCATGCTTTCATTCAACTATAAAAAGAAAACAAGTCTCCATATCTTCAACAGCATTGACAATGATATGTCTAATAAAAAAAAAACAGCCACCAAAGGCCATATATTCTACAACTCTACATATGAACAATGGTCAGAGTGGACAATTCTATGGATACAGAAAGCTGATCGATGGTTTTGATTGGAATGGAGGAGGGGAAAGTGATGATTAATGGAATCATAATTACTTTTGGGGGGTAGTGAGAACAATTTCAGTGTTGAGGACTCAACCCTGGCCCTTGTGTGCCAGGCAAGCTCTCTGTCATGGAGGTACAACAAAGCCCAGGAAAGTGTTTTATTTTAAAAATAAAATAAGTGAATATTTTAAAATCTGTTGGATTACATTTTATAAATCCCATAGCGAGACAGGCAAGCTGACTCCATGAAAGGCTTCAAATTAGCAACTCAGGAGACTAGGGCTAAATCTCTGTTTCTAAGAACTGGGCAAGCCTCAGAAGCTGCCCTGCCACCTGGCCTGAGGCAGGGACAATGGGTCATTAGCTGTTTCCTTAGCAACAGTTTCCAGACTTCCCCAGAAATGGTTCTGAATGTCCCTAGAGATAGAGCCAACTACCCCTCCTCGGAATTCCCCTTGTGCTTTAAATCGGTCCTGTGAGTTCACTTGGGTGTCTCTATCTTGGAATGGGAGACCCCAGCATACTGGACTTCTGCAGAATAAAACAATTTTTAGCTTTTACATACTATTAGAGTCCAGAACATCATTCTTTGGTGAATCATAAACCCTGACAATAGTATGTGAATGATACATCTCATTTTAGAAGAATACAAGGAGAGAGTTCGATAGTCATCTAGTAAGAGCCTTAAAGAGGTGGCCAGACACCCAGAGGCCCATCTGTTGCCACTCTGTGTGGGTGGAAGAAGACATCTGGATACCTGCCTTCCTTGTGGCTCACCTGCATCAGGAGACACTACAATATGTAAGTATATGGTGGACAGATGTGAGAGAAAGAGAACAGTTTTAGGTTTATGGAGAGAGGTGGAACTGTAGGTTCGAGCATGGAGGGGAAGAGCCTGTTGTGAGTAGTCTCTCTGCAACCTGTGGCCATGGTAAAGTCCCAATCCATGGTGCCACAAGAGCTGTGACTGGGTTGGTGGCCATGCAACATCAGGGGTCTGTGTCACTATCCGTGTCTCATATTACCACTAATGTGGACCATGTGGACATCCCTGGTCTGGGCAGCCACCTGGGACGGTCTAGATGTCCAAGGGCTGTGCAGAGATGGTGGCACACTGGAAAGCTGGGCCCATCTTTTACAAGCTGTAGCACTCAGGAGAGTGGGCCCTCACCTGGGCAGCACTGTAGAGCTGGTGCCAGGGTGTGAGAGCAGGCGAACTAGCCCAGCCCCTTGCCAGCTGCAGCACTTGGGAGAGTGAGCCCCCACATATGGCAGCACAGTAGGGTTGGATCTGGTGGTGTGGGTGCAGGTGAGCTGGATCAATGCAGTTGAGATTTTAGAAATCTACAGGCAGTTCGTGTCCTTGCGCCTGTGTCCTCTTAAGAAGGCAGCTGTGGTGGAGCACACCTGTAATCCCAAATACTCAGGAAGGGTCATCTTAGCCAGAGGTCAGTCAATCAAATCAGTTGAGCAGCAAAGTACAACTAATCGGGAATGGAGAGGACAAAGTGAAGGGTGGGGTGGGGGAGGAGAAGAAGAGAGGAAGACAGCAGAGGAGAGGCAAGAAAGAGGAGGCAATGGAAACTATCTAAAAGTTCTCTCAGGAGACATATGTGGTTTTTATTTTATTTTTTTTTTAAAGATTTATTTATTTATTTATTATATGTAAGTACACTGTAGCTGTCTTCAGACACCCATATGAGGGCATCAGATCTCATTGTAGATGGTTGTGAGCCACCATGTGGTTGCTGGGATTTGAACTCATGACCTCTGGAAGAGCAGTCAGTGCTCTTAACCGCTGAGCCATCTCTCCAGCCCCATATGTGGTTTTTAAATGAGATATGGAAACAGTTCTTTGTGGCTCTGGAGTCAAAAGAAGTCGCTGCCACCTTTCATTTCATTATTTTTTAAAAAAAGGGCAGGAAGAAAATCAATGCTTGAGCTTTTATTGCATCCACTCTCTTTACTAAGCCACGATCCTCTGTGAGGCTCAATAGCTATATGCTAAGTAAAATCAGAATACAAAAAGAACTCAGAGGGCTGCATTGGACTAGAGCTTGGTTCTCAGCACTCCCAATGGTTGGCTAACAAGAGCCTGTAACTCCAGTTCCAGGGCATCCAACATCTTCTCCTGGCCTTTGAAAACATCCACAGGCATGTACAGGTGCTTGCATGAGCATAGCCTGACTTTCCAATCCCACCAGCTCCTGAGTAATGACACACAGACCTTTTATTAATTATGAAAACTTTAGGCCTTAGCTTATACTTGTTTCCAACTGGTTCTTATAACTAAAATTAACTGATTTAGATTAATCTATGTTCTGCCACGTGGCTTGTTACCTCTCATCAGTTTCAGACATTTGACTTCTTCCTTGTCTGGCTGGCAAATCTCTCTCCCAGAGTTCCTACCTCTCTGAAAGTCTCACCTATCCTCTCCTGCTTTGCTATAGGCCACTCAGCTCTTTATTAAACCAATCAGAAGGTGTTGGAGGGAGTGTTTACAGAACACTGAGACAGGTGAGGCTTAACAATACCAAAGTCTGGCCTGTACTCAACTCTCTGTGAGCTCATAAATCAGTATTTGAATAATACAAAGACAATCTTTACATAGTGCATAAAAGATCACCCCAACACATAAGTATACAAACACATACACACACAGGCACACACACAAACACGCACACACACATAGAGCCCAATGACCTATTGCAAAGCAGGAGACAACAGACGGGACTTTCGGGCAGAGAGATAGGAACTCTGGGAGAGAGAGATTTGCCAGCTAGACACGGAGGTCAGACATATGAACCTGAGAGGAGGTAACAAATAAATAGACAAGTAAATAAATCATTCTAAGAGAATCACTGACCAGTGATGTAGTCTCTGGTCCCTTCATTTCCCTAGTGTTCTAAGCCACTCAAAGATTCTAAACAAAGTAATGATACAAATTACTATTCCCAAAACACAGTGGTGACTGGGGTAGGGGAGTTGGCTTACTCAGGGGTAAAGCTGTAACACTGTGGCTTGATTCAGGGATGAGACCATCACTATGTTCACAGTCTAAATGACAGTGGCACTGCGACCCAGATCTGTCTTTGGAATTCTCATATGGCGTGACAAGCAGCCATTCATTCCCACTAGATCTCCTTCAAGAGAAGAAGTAGGTTCAACATGGTCTGATCAAAGGTGAAGGGTGCAAGAGACATATGGGGGAAGGAATTATGAAGGAGGAACAAAGAGGGGCCCATGAGGTGGTAAATGTGTTTGTGGCCAAGGCCACATACTGAGTTTGATGCTTGGGACCCACACAATGAAAAAAGAGAAGTGCAAATTGTTCTCTGACCTCCACACACATGCTCACATATACATTCAAAATAAATAAGTATGTAATAGTAATTTTAAAATAGTAAAGAATTCATCAAATTAATAACGACATGCCTCATTCATAGACATACAAACCAGTACCATATATGCCTTGCTGGAGAACATGCAGGCTGAGAACTGGAAAAGTGGCTCAGTTGGTGAAGCATTTGCTTTGTAAGCATGAGGCCGTGAGTTCAGACTTTCAGCACCACATAAGAGGCTTTGCCATGGGGCCGTGTACCTGTAATCCTAGCACTGGGAAGGCTGATACGGGGGATTCTTAGAGGTTGTTTGCCAGATAGTCTTGATGAATTGGTGATCTCCAGGTTCAATGTGAGACTCTATTGCAAAACGTAAGTTAGGGAGTGATGGAGAAGTTGCCGGATGTCAAACTCTGCCTCCACACACATGCAAACATGACATTATTCCACCACATGCAAAAGAATATATCCGTTGTGTTCTAAGACTGAAGCACAATAGTGGGGTAGAAGGAGGCCCTGGTTCAATCCTCTGTGTATATTGTTATGACTAATACTGAGTGCTAGTTTTTTTTTTTTTACTGTAGCCAACCAAAACTCTGATTTATCTAATACTTTCTTTTGAGGTTCGAAATTTTCATTTATTATATATACTTAATACATTTATGTGTGTGCTCTGCTTTAAAAAAAAAGCAGTTTAGATCATGGGGTACCTGTCCCCAGTGGATTCATCTACACAACAAAGGCTCAGAAAATATCATGGAGGAAGGAGTAGAAAGATTGTAAGAGGAAGAGGACCAGGGACTCTGCTGTAAGGCTGTGTCTCCTAGAAATGACAGGGAATCTTCACCATTATACCTTAACAAATGACTGCCCAACCAAGATCTGAACAGGTATAATACCAAAGGACATGCTAACATGGAATGGAGAAAACTCACAGAGCCCCAACCTTAGATAAAGAACTAAAGGCAACTAAGGTATTCTGAGATTGGGAGAAGTAGCCTTTGCCCATGGAGGACACTTCCGATTTGTTATTCCTTACCAAGTGGTCAGCCCTGAAATATATGTGTGTGTGTGTGTGTGTGTGTGTGTGTGTGTGTGTGTGTGTGAGAGAGAGAGAGAGAGAGAGAGAGAGAGAGAGAGAGAGAGAGAGAGAGAGAGAGGAAGAAGGAAGAAGAGGAGGAGGAGGAAGAGGAGGAGGAGGAGGAGAAAGAAGAGGGAGCCAGGAGTTTGGGAGAGATTAGAGGAGTGGTATGAGATGAGTTGAAGAAAGAAAAGGGAATAGAGGAATTATTATATTTTAACAATAAAAAAGAACTAAAAGCACCACACAACACACACACACACACACACAGAGAGAGAGAGAGAGAGAGAGAGAGAGAGAGAGAGAGAGAGAGAGAGAGAGAGAGAGAGCTTTTAGCATTTGCTGGAATGCATGGAACCAAGCTTTCTCTGTCAAGTGCAAGAATGTCAGAGAAAGTTCTCAATTAGTAGACAGAAAACTCACAGCAGTGTGTGTGGCTAAGACACTGGTTATATATTTTAGACATATGGTTTCCAAAGTAAAAGTCAACTATGGCACAATAAATGATACATCCAAACCCAGAAAGTCAGCATTCAATTTCCCAAACATTAAAGACCTAATCTTTTACATCCCCAATCAACAAATAATTGGACAATGGCTTTTCACCCAGCCTCCCCTGTAATAAAATACACTGGAAAATTTTTTTAAAGACCGTTTTTCTTATTTTAAAAATTCAACTATTAGTAAAACATGAAATATGACAAGTAGGTCCTAGCACACATCACATCCACATTAGAGAAGCAACTCAGCGATTAGGTGACTATCTCATCTTGGCTTTCTTCATGCACTTTATCTTTGTCTTTTTGACAACTGTATCATAGTCTGCTGTCTGGATATCTCAGAGTTTACTTAACCAATGTTCTATTCATAGGTTTAGAATTGAAGGTAGTACAGCTCTGTCATGAGCAGTGCCACAGTGACCAGCCTAGCACACGTTCTTGTGTATTCGTATACACCGTCCCACAGAAGAAATCTCTAGAGACAAAAAGGTAGAACTGGACATGTGTACATCTAAAGTTTCAATTAAAATCGAACTGGCCTCTGAAGATGACATATGGATTTATGCTCCCACCAATAGTTACTAGACTGCATGCTTATAAGTTGTTTTTTGTTTTTTTTTTTGTTTTTGTTTTTGGTTTTTTTTTGTTGCTTTTTGGAACACAGAAACAGCGAGAAAAAAAATTGTACCATTGGGCTCATCTATTCTTAGACCACAGGACTTATTTTTTTTTTTAAATGTATGCGTTCAAGGGAAGAGATGTTCCTACTACATCCAGGGTAGTAAACAAGACATTAACAATTAGTACCTATGCTAAAACCCGTCAGCATCTTTAAACATTACCACAGGCACAAGGTTGACAATCGTGTGGCACTAGTATTCTATGTTATGTCTTGAAGTGTGTATTACTAATATCCCACTAATTGATCCAATATGTGCTTTTTTCTTGCTGAAACTCCTTAAGCACAGTTGCAAATGCAGGTGCTTTAGAGAGCAGTTGATGAAGCTGAGAAGAGCCTTCAAGCTCACCTGATTTCAAGTTCACCTGCTTCTTGTGATTCATTTCTCCCTGAGAAGGGATGGGGAGGGTCTAGACCGACCATCCCTTACTGCTCCTGCATGGGATATTGTGAGGGTTATACGTTAGCACACAGAGAAGACTCATTGTGGATTTATTTGAAGGGGAAGTTTTAAAACATCATGGTGAATATTTATATCTTGAGACAGGGCTGTAAGCCAGCCTTGGAGGCTGGAATCCTGTTGGAAGAGTAGGCTAGTTCCATGTCCTTACACTTCAAGACATTTGCTAACATAGGAGAGGATCTCCAGCTGTTCCTCAAGGAAACAGAAGGGACAGATGTTTGGCACTCACGGATAACCCTTCATTGTCTTCATTGATGAATAACTATTGGAGTATTGATGAGTTGAATTACACTACAAGAGCAAAGGAGAAGAACACCCCAATGTACAGTCAAAATCCAAATTACATTTGGCAGGGAAGGGATCCACCTAGGAAGAGACGCCTGCTATTCTAGAAGATGCATACTGGGCACAGCACAGGCAATAACTTTTGAGGTTTGTAGAATAAAAAAAAATGGCACTGCTGAGACAAAGGAAGAAGAGAGAGAAATGGATGTGGATGCTAAGCTTTGTTCCACTTCAATACAAAGCTACATTGTGTTTGTATTGAATACAAATTCTAAACAATGCTTTATCTGTACCCCAGTCTGCCTGCAGTAAAGATGTCCTCCCTGAAGCTCACACAAGAAATCTCAGATAGTTAGCCATTAGTAAGAAGGGGATAATGACTTATCAGCCTTGATGCTTGAGCAAAAGTAAGGGGAAGTAGGTGAGGTTTTGTGAATCAAAGCCTTAAGGAGAGAATGGCAGCTTCTTCTGGTATAACCTTTGATGTTTAATACATTTATAAATCATAACTCCACTATGTCTGCTATTCTTCCTCCATGTGAATACTTATAATTTACTCAAATCAGTTCCTGGGGGGAAATGCTGAGTGCCCAGTCAAATTTTTATCTGAGAAACAAGTTCTAGAGAAAAGAAATATTTTGGAGATGAATTTATGATCTTCATCTACTCCCTGTTTCGTAGCCTTTAATTACTTCCTGTCCAACTGGGAAGCTAATCTGGAATGTTCTCAGGATGCTTGAATTCCTGCAAGTTTTCCATCTAAAACAGGTCACTGCTGCACTGGGAACATCCTTTGAAGTCACCTTGCTCCCTCTTACTGTCTGTGTCTTGCTTTGATCTGCAAGTACCATCTTCCTTTCCTAGAAAGCTTACTAGTGATTGTTATAATTCCTGTCACCAGCCATTTTTACTCTGTAACGTCCATATTCCTATGAACCAAGGTTGGCAAAGATGAGCCAATATTCTGCCAATTGTGCTGTCCTTGGTGATAGCAAAGCAGAAGCAACAGTCCAACAGGAGCCGTGCGGGTCTTCTACACTTAGCTCCAGCAGCTCATCTTGTGGCTTCCTTTCCTGCTTACATCATGGTAAGACAAGGTAAACCATTTGTCTGAAACTTTAAGCAAAATAAAGATACAAGAAAAAAATCAGATTGAATTTTTAATGAGTGTGTGTGTTTTTTTTAAAACTTTAACAGGCACAGGATTAGGAAGTTTAGTTTCAAATATTTAAGAACAATTGCACGCATGTGTGTGGTATTTTCTGAAATATTTTCTAACTCATAGGTATTAAGTGTGATGGGGAAAGAGAGGAAAGGTAATGAGGAAAAATTAATGAAAGAAAAAAAAGAAGAAAATTTAACAAGGGAAAATGCAAACAAATGGAAAACCAAAACTCAAGGGGGTGGGGGGGGACAGGAAAAGAGGTATCTTAGTTAGCGTTTCCATGGCTATGAGGAGACACCATGACCAAGACAACTCTCATAAAGGACAGCATTTAAAGGGCTGGCTTACAGTTTTAGAGGTTCAGTCCATGATCATCATGGTGAGAAGTATGACATCGTGTAGGCAAACATGGTGCTGGAAGAACTGAGAGTTCTTATTTCCCGAGTACACATACTATGTAGAAGCAGGAGTCCTAAGTGTGTCTTCTTTCCCATTACTTTATCTCACAGAAAACACTTTTAAGGATGACCTTAACCTCTCGATGTTCTTGGGTGCAAGACTAAAAGCATAGTTTATTTATTTTTTTTAATAAAGTACCATTTGTGTAGATTTTCCTATCCTCATGTTTGCTGTTAAGAGGCTCATTTTTTATTTTTTATTTTATAAACATTTTTTATTTCATTTTTACACTTTCAATTCAGTTTTGCCACCAGGACCACCTTGCAATTAGCATTCAGCCTGCTGCCCCAGCTTGGCCGCTGTGGGGCTCAAGCCAAACCTTGAGCATACATGGCTGCCCATGTGTATAGCAAAATGCTGTGTGCTTTAAAGCAACTGTTAGCACAGGCATTTGGATTGGAGCTTTTCTAGTTTTTTTTTTTTTCTTCTTCCAGATTTCTTATCTGCAAGACGCTGTATCCCTAGCTCACAGGCTTTCACTCTTGTTGCTTCTTTGCCGGTGTTCGGTTACAGTGTTGTGCTCACGTACCACAGCAGCTAAAGATCAAGCCAAGTGGCTGCCTGGTATTGAAAGCCAACTGCTGTGAAAGATGGAGTGAAGGATAGTCTAATCTGAACAAAGGGACCAATGTAATTCCAAATGTGTTCCGTGTCCTCAAGGAAAGAGTCCCAAAATGGGTGATTGCTCAGTCTTCAACATGGCTGACAACCCACCTGTGCCCCTAGCTCCTCTTCTCAGAGCAGAAAACGGGACAGTTTGAAACGTGCACCGCCCATGCTCCTGAACACAATGGTACTTTTCATCTATTTCTGGTGACTTTTATTTTCTTTTGTTGCTGGATTCCCTACATAATTGTAAGCATCTCGCAGGCAAGCACAATGGTGAGCGGCGGGTGGACACTTCCTCCGCAGATGCAGACAATGTCTGCCTGGCTGGCACTCTTTAATTCGGCCATTAACCCACTTTTATATGCCCTTTTGACAGGAAAAAAAAATAAAAGATGCGGGAAGCTCTTAAGAACTTAAACGAGAAGACGCTTTTCAATTTCATTTCCTGACTCAGGATGTTTCTGCGAAGCAATCTGAAAACAATGTGGAATAGAATCAGAAAGGCCTTCCAAAGAGTCATAAACAACCCCTGAATCTCATTTAGAGCAAATGATATACATCATCTCCCTTGGCAATGAACTACCCTACAACTCTCAAAGCAACCCAGTCAGATGGAGAAACAGAAAAGCGTACTGCAAGCATTGTTTCTGATAGAAAGGAGAGATGCATGTGGACCTTGGGAATATGCAAATCACAAGCAAGCTGCCCTTTTGTGCCCTCATTCCCAGGCTGTGGAACTCTCAGAACTTGTGAGACTCCCTACTTTGGAAGGCCAAGGCTTGCTTCCTGATCTCTCAGAGCTAGCAATTGTAATGACAATGGATTCTTCTCTGGTCTTCCATCTGTTTCTCCATTCGGTTCATCTTCTAAACAGTTTCAGGGCACTGAGGTTCAGTGATTGACCTGTGCCATCTGATTAAAGGGTTCGGTCCTTGCTCTTCCCTAGAGAAGGACCAGTCACAAGGCTTGCCAGTAGTCCTTTACTTACGGAACTGTGCAGCGCTGTGGACAAAGTACTTGACGTTTATTGGATGTGCCCTGTGCATCCTACTGAAAGCTGTTGTTATTCTTAGCTCCTGCCCATTCTCTTCTACTGAAATCTGGGGACTGCCCTCCCTCCCACCGATGCTCCCAACTGTGCTCCCCCCAACCCCCTGCGCAACACCCACACATCAATACTTTCCTACTGAAATCTTGCCACCGTTAGAGTTGAATCACGTCCTTTCCAGGCTTGTTCAAGTCATTGCTGCAGCAGCTGTCAATGTACTTGCTGGGAAACAGGATCTTTGCAGATGATCCAGTGGAAGTGCGATTGCTGTGGTTTAGGTGTTTGTCTTTCTCTTCTAGGTGCATGAGCCACCGAGAGCTGGTTAGCTTTTTACAAGAAGGTTTGGAACCTAGTGTCAGAGTCTGCAGTCACTGGGAGAGTCCAACTAGAAAGGACCCTAGTGTCCCTGTCTTTCTGTCTTCCCATGAGATCATTTTTTTTGCACACATCCCTTTGCAGTTGTGACATTAGCATGCAGTCCAGGGCTGATCCAATGCTGCCAGTACTTGTTCTTGGTTGCCCACTACTGTGAGCTAATGAACCAGTCTTCTACAATGAGAGTCATATACACGTCCATGAACTTGTTTCTGGGAAACAATTGTCATGACATTCATTCATTCATTCATTCATTCATTCATTCATTCATTCATTCATTCTGCTGCTGGTATACACATGTTGCAATGTGTGAGTGGAGGCTAGAGGACAACTTGCAGGAGTTACTTCTGTCCTCTACCATTTGGGCTCTGGGGATTGAACTCTCAGGTTTGGTGGCAGGTATCTACCTACTAAATCAATGCACTCTCTCACACTTTTAAAAGGGAAAATATGCCATGTTTTACATTTAAAACTAGCATTTAGTGAAATATACTTTAATTGATTAATTCTTAATGCTATAGCTGAAAAAATAAGTTTTTAGCAAAAAAGACAAATTACATTAAATTTATTCTTTATGCATATGTGCATTTATATGGCGTAACCATCCTACCTTGGCTCTATGACACTGGCCTAGGCTGCCAACTCCTTTTCTTCTCAGTATTTGAAAGATTGCTGTATCTATAGCTATATCTAAGAGGTCGTTTTCAGACTTCCCCCTGTGACAGCTATGCAGGGCTCTGAGGGCATGTGAAGCTGTGGTGTGTAGTTTAAAATTTGGACATAGGAGGTGTCACCTTCTCCCTGAGTATGGAAGCTCTGTGGATCTCTGAGCTTTTACAGCAGTTGGTTTCCACAGCATTTACCATGTGGTGTCCAGTGGTGTCTTCTACACAGGCCAGCTTGGCATAGTATATTAGTAATAGGCTAAAGTCTGGGTTGTATATCCAGGACTAAAGACTACCAATGCTACCCATCCAGGAACACACACACACACACACACACACACACACACACACACACACACACAGAGAGAGAGAGAGAGAGAGAGAGAGAGAGAGAGAGAGAGAGAGAGAGAGAGAGAG
>NW_021621003.1:1048494-1111257 GCF_004785775.1 Grammomys surdaster | reverse complement strand
GAGAGAGAGAGAGAGAGAGAGAGAGAGAGAGAGAGAGAGAGAGAGAGGAAGCCCAGGGGAGCCAGCCAGCATTCTGTAGTGCACACACACACTTAGAGCTTACTTTGTACCAAACATTGTATTAGGTTTGGAGGCTACAAGAAGCAGACAAACACAGTACCTCACCTGAAAAACTATGTGGTAAGAGGAGAGAGCCAGGTGTGGAGGCACTCAGGAGGCTGAGACAGGAGGCTCACGTGTTCAAAGCTAGCCTGAACTACATAACAAGATCTGTCTCAAGCAGCCAAAGTATATAAGTTAAGTAAATAAATAACAGGTTAAAAAAAGAAATATTTGCAAATTAATCTCATAGTAATCATGAGAAATCATTTTTTCCTCTCTTCTTCCTTCTTTCTGTTTTTTTCCTACTAGCAGAAAAATTTGTTATTATGCACCATTCAAATTTTTGAATGTTATTCAGTAGGACAGTGGATAGACTACTTTTTCTTACTATTTTTTTAAAAATAAATTACAGCAAAATCATAAGCTATAGGCAGTTTTGATATTGTAACTGTTTATTTATCAAGTCTTTTGCTCAAGACGACTCAGATGGAATGTGGCCCTGCTGGCAGTGGCCCCTACAGAGGAAGAAAATTACCATATTTGTTATCTATGGCCAGGTGGGAGCTGGTTATTAGACAGCTTTACATAATAAATGTATCTGTGAACAACTTCCACTGTTTCATGAATAATAGTATCTCTTGAGCTCTTTTTGAATCACAAAACAAGCTCTTTCTTTCGGCAGTTCTACTCAAGATGAAACTCACAATTACCTTTTCTTGTCAAGATCCCCAGGGTGTAGGTAAGCAATTATTTCAGTGATGAAAATATCTCTACAAGGCCAAGAGGTGTTATAAAGAGAGAGGGTATTATGGTTTATATATGCTTGGCCCAGGGAGTGGCACTATTAGAAGATGTGGCCCTGTTGGAGTAGGTATGGCCTTGTTGGAGTAGGTGTGTCACTGTGAATGTGGGCTTTAAGACCCTCATCCTAGCTGCCTGGGCCATCCAGAAGCCAGTATTCTGCTAGCAGCCTTCAGATGAAGATGCAGAACTCTGAGCTCCTCCTGCACCATGCCTTCCTGGACGCTGTCATACTCCCATCTTGATGATAATGGTCTAAACCTCCAATCCTGTAAGCCAGCCCCAATTAAATGTTGTCCTTTATAAGACTTGCCTTGGTCATGGTGTCTGTCCACAGCAATAAAACCCTAATTAAGACAAAGCGGTTAGGTAGGTGCTCCTTTTGGTTTTATACAGGAGTTCTTTAACACCAGAAGCCCTTCTCTATCCTGCAGCACCTCTAAGGAGCTTATGCTGTCAAGGTGCTTTAAAGTTAGCCTGTGTGGAGCCCAGATGAGAAGCTTCAGTTGCATCTGATAGCATCTTGCATGCTTTGGTGGTTTGAATAGGTTTGGCTCCCATAGACTCATGTGTTTGAATGCTTGGCCCAGAGGGAGTGGCACTATTAGGAGGTATGGCCTTCTTGCAGTAGGTGTGGCCTTATTGGAGGAAGTGTGTCACTGTTGAGGGAGGACTTTGAGGTCTCCTATGCTTAAGCTGTGCCCAGTGTGGCATGCAGTCTCCTACTACTGCCTTTGAATCAAGATGTAGAATTCTCAGCTCCTTCTCCAGCACCATGTCTGCCTGCACACTGTCATGTTTCCTGCCATAATAATCAGGAATTAAACCTCAGAAACTGTAAGCCAGGCCTAGTTAAATATTTTCCTTTATAAGAGTTGCTATGGTCATGGTGCCTCTCCACAGCAATGAAACCCTAACTAAGACATGTGTCAAGAACAAAAGCTCACTAGAAACACACACAGTCACAGGCTGATCAATAGCACTGTCCAAGAATACAGGATTCACTGGTTAACAGTGGCACATCAAACTCCCATACCAACAGGGCACCAGACAGAGGACACAAGCCCAGAGATAACAATAGGAAAAACACCTATATTAATACCACAGTACCCACATGCAGAAAACACTGTGAATGACAGGATGAGACCAATAGATGGGAGTTAAAAGATGGGATAATTGCATGTGGAAAGAGGAAATTGAGAAAAATGCTAGTATCTTAGATGTGTACCAGAAACAGTACTCTCATGTGTATAATCCACAAGATATAGGCAGCCCAACATCATGATGTCTGGACAGCTGTTTTCCTCCTCATGTTTTGTCTTTGTGGAGCTGGCTATGTAAGAAAATGTATCATTCTCACGCTTGTTCATATAATTCACTGGCACTGGACTCATTCAAACTACTGTCTTTATCATTGTTACTAATTCCCTCATCATCTTTATCCTATTAAACAGAAATTGTACCATAGGTGAGAACATCTCACTCTCTTTCTTCCTTACCTTTGGTATCCATGATCATAATTTCTGTCACTATCACTTTGTGTATGGCTTAAATTTAATCAACATAATATCTTTAAGGTTCATGCATGTTGTAGCATGTACTGGAACTTCACTCTTTTTAAGGACCTAGTAGTACTCCGTTGTATGTATAGATAATATTTTATTTATCCATCTATGTGTTAATGGACATTTGGGTTGCTTCTACCTTTTAGCTATCATCAATAATGCTGCTACACATTTTCATTCCACAGTTGAATTACTCTTCATTGTTCCTTCCTCCTAAAGCCCCAGGAATTCTATGAGTATATATATCAACTACCTGAGGGTTTATGTTGTTTCTTCCTTGAGTACACTGAGGTACCTGCAGGATCAGAGACTTGAGCTACAAATAGAACCAGACACTGATATCATGCTTCCAGGATGAAAGAATTCTTCAGTCATAGAACTGATACATGCTGTTAGTGTGTTCAAAGACTTACTGTATTAACAATCAAAAAGAACTTGTAGAAAAGTATAGAAAGAAGTAGGCTGTGATGTTGGAGATCTGTGTTAGCTGACTATCAAGAGCAAGGAGGCTGAGGAGCAGACTACTCCATTTTGGAGGAGCATAAAGCATACAGTTTATTACATTTTAAGTCAACACACAAAGGAGTGACAGTTATTTAATTCATACTTGTGATGGTTTGGATAAGCTTGGCCTAGGGAGTGGCACTATCAGGAGGTGTGGCTTATTGGAGGGAGTATGTCATTGTGGGTGTAGGCTCATCCTAGCTCCCTGGAAGCCAGTCTTCTCCTGTTTGCCTTCTGAACAAAATGTAGAATTCTTAACTCCACCTACTCCATGCCTGCCTGGACACTGCCATGGTTCCTGCCTTGATGATAATGGACTGAACTTCTGAACCTGTAAGCCAGCCCCAATTAAATGTTATCCTTTTAAGAGTTACCTTGATGGGGGCTGGAGAGATGGCTCAGCAGTTAAGAGCACTGACTGCTGTTCCAGATGTCCCGAGTTCCCAGCAACCGCATGGTGGCTCACATCCATCTGAAATAGGGTCCCATGCCTTCTTTTGGTGTGTCTGAAGACAGCGACAGTATACTCATATACATAAAATAAATCTTTATAAAAAAGAAAAAAAGAGTTGTCTTGGTCATGGTATCTGTTCACAGTGGTAAAATCCTCATTAAGACAATACTCTATTATAATTCTGCCTCCTCTTCCACTACCCTCTCCTTCCCTCCTGTCCTCTCTCATTTGTTTCTGTTTGTTTGTCTGTATTTATTTATTTATTGACAGTGTTTCCTCTGTGTAGCATTGACTGTCCTGGAACTCATTCTGTAGACCAGGCTGGCCTTGAACTCATAGAGACCTGCTTGCCTCTGCTGGGATTCAAGGTGAGCACCATCGCAGCCCAGCCTGACATTGAGACTCTTTAACAAAGGCATTCATGGCCATTGAACATAAGCCAGTTCTGAGAGTCTCTCAAAATGGAGGAACAAGTCAGCATGGCTTTCTACAGAGGTCACATAAACCACTCTTGCTATAGTTACAGGCTAGGGATGTAGTTCAGATGATAAAGTGCTTGCCTGGCATACATAAAGCCCTAGGTTCTATCTCCACTATGGCATAAATGGGAAATAGTGACACATGTCAGTAATGTCAAATGCTCAAGGTCAAGCAACAATTCACATGCAAGCCCACCCTGGGATTCTGTTACATATATATATATGTGTGTGTGTGTGTGTGTGTGTGTGTGTGTGTGTGTGTGTGTGTGTATTTGAGAAATGTGTGTATGTGTATGTATGTGTGCTGCTAATTTCCCTTTTTTTTTCCTCCAGGAACTTTAAGAAAGGCTCTGGCCAAATGTATCTTGAAAAACAGTTATAGTCTGAGTTTATCTTCTTGTAGCCTCTGCTAATTTTTTCCCTTTCACATTTAACAGGATTCTTACCTGTATCCCATTTTCTGATGGCCGGACCTTAATTTCCTTTAGAGATTCCTGAGGTTGGCATGTAGAAGAGAAAACACTTAAATAAAGCGTACCTTGAAACGGACAAGCAGCTCTAAGCATTTCCTGCTGATTTCGGTCTCACACCTTCTCCTGGTGGGATGATGAATTTTTACCGTTATAACTTCGTTATTCGGATAAGGAAAAGAAGGTTCAGAGTGGGCGAAGAAACAAGCTCTAAGCCCAAAGAAAGTCATGGTGGGAACTGGGGCTCCAAACTCCACAATTAGCTATGGTGCTATGCAGCTCTTTGAATACCAGGTACATGGTCATTGAGTCTTTGGCTTCTACTCCTCTCCCTCCCACGCTATTTGCCACCAAAACTCCAAATCTGTTTGGTGTGGGGCATAGGAAGCTGGCACTGCACCTGCAAATCAAGATCTAGAAGAGTCTGCATGCTCAAATGTGTTATCACCTGAACTCGCCATTTTCCCATGACCTTCATTTACCAGAGCATTTTACTTAAGTGTCAGAAGACTCTCAGGGAGTGACTAAACTCTTCTTGACTAAATCATTGGGATGCTTTTTTTTATTTATTGATTTATTGATTTATTTAATTAAAAATGGCCTTGGAATTCTGATGGGGATTGGATCAAATCTGCAGATTGCTTTTGGTAAGATGGTCACATTTACTATGTTAGTCCTACTGATCAGTGAGCACGGGAGATCTTTCCATCTTCTGAGGTCTTCTTCCATTTCTTTCTTCAGGGACTTTAAGTTCTTGTCATACAGATCTTTTACTTGCTTGGTTAGAGTTACACCAAGATACTTTATATTATTTGTGACTACTGTGAAGGGTGTCATTTCTCCAACTTCTTTCTCAGCCCATTTACCCTTTGTATAGAGGAAGGCTACTGATTTGTTTGAGTTAATTTTATATCCAGCCACTTTACTGAAGTTGTTTATCAGCTGTAGAAGTTCTCTGGTAAAATTTTTGGGATTGCTTATGTATACTTTCATATCATCTGAAAATAGTGATAACTTGACTCTCTCCTTTCCAATTTGTATCCCTTTGACCTTTTTTTATTGTCTAATTGCTAGAACTCCGAGTACTATATTGAATAAATAGGGAAACAGTGGACAGCCTTGTCCCTGATTTTAGTGGGATTGCTTCAAGTATCCCTCCATTTAATTTGACATTTCCTTTTGGTTTGATGTATATTGCTTTTATCATGTTTAGGCATGGGCCTTGATTTCCTGATCTCTCCAAGACTTTTAACATAAAGGAGTGTTATATTTTGTCAAAGACTTTTTCAGCATCTAATGAGATGATCATGTGATTTTTCCCCCTTTGGGCTTGTTTAATTGTGGATTACATTGATGGATTTCCATATATTGAACCATCCCTGCATCCCTAGGATGAAAAACAAATAGCCTTGGACTGGAAAGGAGGTTTATTGGTTAAGAGCCTATACTGCTCTTCCAAAGGACTTGAGTTCAGTTCCCACCACCCAAATAGCAGCTCTCAATAGGACTCTCTTCTTGAATCTGTGGGCCTCTACACTCACATGCATATACCCGTACACCTACATGTATAATTAAAAGAACAAAATGAATAAAAAAAAAGAAACCTTACTGAGCATGGTAGCACAGGTTTGTAATCTCTGAATTTGGGAGATTGAGTGAGGAGAGCAGCCTAGGCAATAAAGTGATACCTGTCACAAAATAAAACAGAGAAACAACACACACACATACACGGAGTTTCATTTTATATGGGTGTGATAATTATACCAAATTTTATGGAAAAAATTGTTTTGTGTCCCCATTTATCTTCTTGCTTTTCTAGAAATCGAAACCAACATATAGAGTAGTCAAATAAATAGATTTTTTTTTTTTTAGGACTTAAAGACAAGATGAGCACAATTCTAGTCACGAATTCATTATATGGACATCAATGTTAAATTTCCTTGCAAATGTATTCTTTCATAAGTTAATAGAAGGACAATATGTAGTTATCAGACTGTACACATTTTCTGTTGAAAAAACTCACAGTCAATTAAAGATATTGACTTATTTTTCTTTTTATGCAAACATTTTATTGCTGTGCAAGATTGCCCTCTTGTGTTTCCTGTTGCCAAATCCTAATCACTTTTATTGACTTAATTTTCTTTCTAACTTTCCTAACCAAGACTAACTTGCTATGAAATGAACTTTAAACAAAATAATGAAGAATGACTCAGATCAGTGTCATGACTTGTTAAATGAGGTTAAACTCCTAACATCATTTATAAACACTATGCTCTAATATTAAGGATAACCAGAATCAAGTAGAAATAGTCACATTTGATCCCCCAAATAATTTCATTTTCAATGTTTTCTAGTTAAAGTGGGTACTCATTGTCAGAAGAAATGTAAATTAGGTGCACATGCATGCATACACACGTGTACTCACGTGCATGTGCATACATGTACACACACATGCACATATGTGTGCACACACATGCACACACATACACATACTTTTTTGTGGAATGAGCATCCGACCTTTGTCTAGGAAAGTATTCTACCACTGCGTTACCTTTCAAAACAGAGTCTCACTGTGTAGTCCAGGCTAGCCTCAAACGCCACGTTTCTTCTTCAGCCTCCCAAATGCAGGGATTATTGACTGGTACATCTTTTTTTTTCCAAATCAAATTAACACTGTGCATTATGAGCCTAGATTTGCTTCTAATAATTATCTTAAAAGCACAATCCTAAGCACTCCCAAATGTCATGTCCAAACTGTTGGTGACAACCTTTTATATACAATGCAAATACTTTATTTATTATACATTTTATTTTATAATACAAAAATTTATGCATGGTGCCATGTTGAATTAGACTGTAATACAATCACACACTAAGATGGTTTATAACCATTAACATTTTATCATAGCAGCTGGAGGGATTGTTCAGTGCTGAAGAGCACTTGCTGCTTTTGCAGAGGATTGGGGCTTGGTTCCCAGTACCCATAAGAAAGTTCACATCCTCTTGTAACTCCAGTTCCAGGGAACCTGACATCCTTTTCTGGTCTATGCAGGCACCAGGCGTGTATATGGTATACATGTATGCATGCCAGTAATAAGATACAAATACATAAATGCTTAATTTTGTATTTTAATATTTTAATTAACATGAACTTTCTTCTATTATGGTAAGTTAAAAGAATCAGGGTGTGTGTGTGTGTGTGTGTGTATACGTATGTATCACAGTGACTTCTGAGCAAGCCTCCTAAAACTAGATCTAAAGACTAACACAGAGGGTTAGGGCCAAGTTTACTGGTATGGTGCTTGCCTAGGATGCCTGAACTCTCGGATTTCATTCTGACACAATAGTAACAACAACAAAGACAAAAATGGTTCAAAATATTAACATTTGTCATTTGGTGATGCCAGTATAGGTGAGTTTCCCTCTATTTTTCATTTGTCTGTATTTTTTTATATCTTTTTCATACTCAACATATATTAACGCTTTGGTGGGTGAAATACTCAGTTTTGAGCAGTGGTAGAGCTGAGATAGTGTCCCTCTTCCCATAGGTATGCATTCTGAACTTGGCTGTTTAAACCCAGAAAGAAAACTCAGACTTCAGCATTGAGCTCAGGACACAGCACCTCAGTGAGTACAGGTAGGAAAGTGGGGAGCTTGCATTACTAAAAGACAAAGGTTTGTACCTCAGAGCCTAATCCCCCATACTTGATGCTTTAGAGGAAGAAGGAAGGAGTCAGATAATGGATCCTTCCCCAAACACACAAAGAGTAAAGAAAGCAGCAGCAGCGGCAACTAACCCTTTGAATGATAGGTTGCTTGAATGAGGCTGGATACTAAATGTACCAAAGAGTGGACGGAGCGAAGGATGGTGCTAAACTTCTATTCCAGTCTTCTTGTAGGACCTCCTCAGCTGACGGGTAGCTGTCACTACCCTAAGTTTTTTAACAACCCCATCTCTTTACCTCTTACTGGACCCTTGTCCATTTTCCAGTTTGCAGCGAGAACTCCTGGTGTCTCGTGGGATGAAGCAGAACGCCTTTAGATAGCTGGCAAGACCCCTAATGACCTGCCTTCTACCTACCCAACTCCTTAAGCTGCTCCTGTCTTTCAGGGCATTCTGCTCCTCGCCATACTGCCCTCTCGTGGTCACCTGAGGTAAAACAGATGTGCCTTTTCTTGGGCTCAACTCTCACCTACCCTTTAAAACTCCGATGAAATGTTGCTTTCCTTTGGGAGTCCTTGTGGTCCATGCTGTACACATCCTTCCTGGAATGACTCTCCCTAGTGAAGTCCTTTATGGATGTTGTTGAGGTCTCTGTGGTTGGTGCTTGGGATAGAATCCAGGTTCCCATGCATTCCGGGGTAGGAGTTTACCATTAAACGGTACCCGGAGACTTTCACCCTTAACTCTGCCTTATTTGTCCTTCTCTGACTCTAGATCACGGTCTCGGTGAGGGCAGAACTAAGCGTTCCCTTTTCTCTTTGGCACAGATAGTGTTTGTCAGGGAAGCAACCGTTGTTCATGACATGTAAACGAGCGAGTGAATTAATGAGATAACTCGGTCTGTTTTTTTACCCTTGCACACCTCCAACAAAGTGCTCCTAGACACCAGTGTATAGTGAAATAACTGTGAGAATCTCGTGATGACGACGATCCAGGGGATTTCAGGGGTACTGCATCAGGGTCAAGCCCTCGTTTGTCCTGTGTGTCTATGTCTCTCTGCCCCTCCTTCCTCCACTCTACTCTAGATTTACTTTTCAAATGTGTTATGGAGGAGAGAATGAATTGTAACACATTGACTGGCCTATCATACTTTAAAGACACCTCTTACAGTAAGCAAGTGAATAAAATAGGATTCATCAATGATTACAAATAATCTTTAAGGACACAAGAAATGTTCACATAATTTTAATTAATATGAACTATTTACTAATTGATGTCTATAATATATTTAATTATTTAATTAATGAACAAAAAAGTATACACAGATTTTGAACTTTGGAATATATTTTTTTCAAGTGCACAAAAACATATATTTGAAACAGGCTTTCTTTTGTCTATAGCCCTGGCTGTCCTGGAATTTGCTCTGTAGACCAGACTGGCTTTGAACTAAGAACTCAGAGATCTACTTTCCTCTGCCTCCCGAGTGTGCACCATCATCACCCGGCTACGTACACCGTTGTACTTGCTATGAATAAAGCCTGTTTCAGGTTCTCCTCTCTAAAAATAGTTTTTGTATACAAACTCCATGATTTAAATAAAATGCTGTCTTTTGCATAAAATATATTGCATGTTTATTCAATTAAGATGTAGAGCGTATCTGAATATGATGGCGCACATCTTTCATTCCAGCGCTCAGGAGGCAAAGCAGGTGGATCTCTGTGAGTCTGAGATCAGCCTAGTCTATACAGTATCTACATAGCGAGTTCCAAGACAGCCAGAGATACACAGAAGACCCAATGTGTGAGTGTGTGTGTGTGTGTGTGTGTGTGTCTGAGGGTCATTCTTTTGTTAAAGAAACTGAATTTAAAAAATCTTTATGCTAGCATGAATTTTTTGGCAATTAACCAATTTACAGTTACTGCAAGTGAGTTAGAGACTAGGCAAAAGGGATGCGTAGGGCTCTAAGTGGCAACCCCCACAGCTGGCCGAGAAAAGTTCCTCACCTGCTCCAGTACCTCTACAAATCTAGGAAGTTGCTTTTCTTTTGCTTAACAATAGGTCCCAGTGATAAGCAAAACCACTCTCCCCCAAAGCTCCTTGAAGTGCAAGAAGACTAAGAGGATCAAAGCGACCATCAGCCGCTCCCGAACTTCAAAGGTTTCTCTAGTGCGGCTGGCCCTTTCTACTTTGGAGAGTTCCATTACTGTGTGGAAACACAGCATTACCTCAGAAGGCTACCGCACCTTTCTATTTCCTCACTACCCCTGCATTGGAGACTTTGTGCACATACTAAAAATGGGTTACAAATAAATTAAAGTGCATATTAGGGTTAGAGACCGATCCAGTTTGATGAGCATTGTAGTTCTGGCTTAGCATTATGGTTTTTGTTACTTTCTAAAGGGTTTTTTTTTTAACGTCTTGGTTGTTTTCTGAATTTTCTCATGTATACAAAACAATAAAACAAGCATTTTATTTCAGATGATTTATGTTGTAAGGCAACGTTCAAGTTTACAAAGTATACTTACCTTTTTCATAGCCTGGATCCTAGTCTTGAAAACGGTCCTTTTACTGAGATGTTTCATGCAGGCTATGGTGACCTGAAACCAAAATAATAAAGTCAACGGTATAAACTGCTGTTGTCTTGTAAACATTGCCTCCAAATGTTTATTTTAATAATAAAATTATATCTATAAGTGATGATCTTAAGTAATGCTACCTTAGGTCCCAAGCATGTCATTTATGGGATAAAAGAAAATCCTATGTAATTAAACTTGTTTAAGGGCATTTGTACCAATAGAGAGCTGCATTCTTAAAGGATGTAAAGGAATTCAATCTTGCATCCATAAGTTTAGAATAAGTGCATTGCACAAAGAATTCCTACCCTTAAGAAATCTTTCTGTAGTGGCTAAAAATGCAGCTCTGTAAGAGAGCACTTGCTGTTCTTGTAGAGGAACTGGCTTCAGTTCCCAGCACCCACGGCGTGGCTTACACTGGTCTCTAAAACATTTCAGGGGATTCGACCTCCTCTTTTAGCCCTCAGAAGCATTGTGCACTCACAATGCACAGACACCCATAGGAATAAATATATGTTTAAAAACTTTTCTAGAAGAAGCCACAGATAGACGAAGGGATGTTTCAAAGAAGCGCAGGCGCAGATGTCCAAAGCGCATAGAGGTTGGTTGGTCATGGGAAGCTCTACATGCCCATGTAAAACCAGAAGGAGTCGGGAAGAGAAGAGATGGCTCAGTGGTTATGAACACTGACTGCTCTTCCAGAGGTCCTGAGTTCGATTCCCAGCAACCACATGCTGGCTCATAACCATCTGTAATGGGATCTGATGCCCCCTTCTGGTGTGTCTGAAGACAGCTACAGTGTTCTCATATAAAATAAATAAATCTTAACAAAACAAAACAAACCAGGGGTTAGACTAAGGATGTTCCAAGCACTCATATGATGTCATGGGCACAGCTCACAGGGGCTAGAAATCACTTGGCATAATTCAGACAATTCATCTCTAAATTCATCTCTTTCATATGATCAACCACAACCTGATTGAGTTGAATAGAAGAGAATAATGGAAAACAGGAGAAAAAATTACATAAAGGGCAGAAAGAAGTGCCACACAGGAACAAATGACGGGGTGCTAAGGAGGTGAAAGGTCTAGCTTTGGGAACTCAGCAAGTGACTATCTCCAGAGGGATTCCTCAGAATGAGAGAGACCAACACATTAGTTAAGGGGTGAGCCTGCCCTTGAAGCAGGACAGGTGTCATAGTGTGGATTAGTTTGTGATAAAAGGCTGGATCTAGCATGGGAGAAGGGACAGTTTCCCAATGCAGCATGGTTTTCAACGCTGAGGCACAATTTCCAGCTAAGGCAACATGGAACTAACATTCAGGGGCAACTGTGACTGGGAGAATCCAGAGGCCCTGAAGCAGTCTGCATGAGTAGGTGGAGGGAGGCGTGAGCCATGGAGAACTAGGAGGGCTGTCTCCCACCCTTTGGAGTGGGGGAGGTAGGCGAGGGGAGTCCTGCTATGGATGAGTTTATTGGATAGGGTGGCATGCACAGTTAAGAAATAGTTCACTTTCTTAGTGAAGTGGCAGCCGTCGCCTGTGGGAGTGTGATAAGCCAGCAGTGATTCAGCTGTGGTTGGCTGAGATTGGCCCCAGAGACCGGATGAGCAGGATCTGAAGTACCAATAACCTAGGGCACAGCTCAATTGGAGACCAATAATTTTCAACAGCTTTCAAATGAAAGAAGG
Source organism: Grammomys surdaster (assembly GCF_004785775.1). NCBI lineage: Eukaryota > Metazoa > Chordata > Mammalia > Rodentia > Muridae > Grammomys > Grammomys surdaster. Next base: position 1,098,956 of record NW_021621003.1, on the reverse strand, counting down.
ATAATTCTCCCCAAGGTCTCTCACCAGCCCTGTTGTACCTACAGGGTCAGTCCATCCAGGTCAGCTGGCTGAGTAAGAGGTAGAAAGTAAGGGAAGAGCATTGTTGTTTGCCCATGACCCTGTGTGGCTCTGAGGCCTAGGGTCTGTGCCTGCAGTTGATACTGCCAATTACTGTTCTCAAAGGAAGGCAAAAGGTTAAAGAACAGACTGCCACCCCAAGCCCTCAATTGGAAGTGAAGAATCAATGCTAATTAAAGCACTTTAAACTGGGAATCTCAAAGTGTACCAGGTTAGGGAGTAAAACTACAGTTTTCTAATATCTGTCTAAATTATACAGCCCCCAGATTTGAGATATGCCTGTTCTTTCCACTAGAATGAAAAAAGCTAAGGACACATACATACCCACATCCCGTGCTTTATGTATAATAGATAAGATTAGTAGGATTTAGGACCACATGACATGTAAAACAAAACTACACACATACTTAAATTATTCAGTGTCTGTGCCTATGGCACATCGTGTCATCCTGCTGAGTTAAGGGACCTCAAAGCATCTTTTCATTATTCATGTCTTCATTCTCACAGTTACCAGGCAGGTAGGCACACAGCTCAGCTTCTCCTCTAAGCCTAGCCAGCAAGGGAAAAATGGCTTGCTGACAGAGACTTGGGAAAGAATTTCCCTACTATGGAGAAATTCCAGGAAGTTGTTTTAAGATATTGTTTTGAAATCTCTGTTGTTCATTTTAACTAAGGTTTAACAAGGAGAGTATTTTGCTTTCTAGAGTTTAAGATGTGTCCTTTTGTTGTCAAAAGAGGACAACAAGTAATATTTTTTTCAAGTGACTATTGCATCATAGGATATTACAAAGCAATGAAAATACCAATTACCCAGACAGAGGAGAAGCTGTACATCCCTTCCCTGCTCTGAGGCCATTTCTCTTCTTGTGCAGCCTTTGCTCATCGAGGTAGCTTTCTTTTGAGACTTTCCCAGCAGGCAGGTATGCCTGTAGCATTGTAGTGAATTAGTTCTATCTCCATGCTCCAGCAACGTTACCATCATGTCAAGTGAAAAGTAAAAAAGGAAACTTTTTATTTCCCAAGTAGAAAAAGAAAACTACCTAGAGAGGTCATCTGACCCAGAAGTACATTACTGAGATTTTTAATGCTGGATTACAAAGAGAACTCGTTGGCTCTCAGATGTCAGAGATATTTCTGCCTAATTATAAAGGAAGCCAGAATTTACTTTGGTACTATAAGAATTCTGGACAGCTGAATGATAGTGTCAAAAAAGCTTAAGACTTCTTTACATGTTAGCTGAGGGATACAAACTAACAGTCCTTGACTTTAAGCAGGTCTTCACAATTCTGAGTAATAATAATAATAATTTAAAAAGCATTTTATTTAGTGTGTCTATAAGAGGGAGGGGGAGAGGAGAGAGGGGGGAGAAGAGAGGGAGGGAGAGGGGAGAGGGTATACCTGTCATAGCTCATGCGTAGACGTCAGAGGATAACTCATGAGAGTTGTCTCTCTCCTTCCACTCTGTGTCCTGGGATCAGGCTCTAGCCATCAGGCTTGGTGGCAACTGTCCTTACCCTATGAACCATTTTCCTGTCCCAAAATTCTGATTTTTTTTGAAAATAACTTTTGGAGAAACAATATCTAATCAGTCCTTTGGTGTGACTAAATTCATTGTTAAATAACATTATAGAAAAACCTTAGACTAGCTACCCTTCTTTTTTACATCAGGGTCATTTTTCTGTTTTTTGTTTTTGTTTTTGCTTTTTTGATACAGCTGTATAGCTAATGTCTTCGGGTTTCTATTCCTGCACAAAACATCATGACCAAGAAGCAAGTTGGGGAGGAAAGGGTTTATTCAGCTTACACTTCCACATTGCTGTTCATCACCAAAGGAATTCAGAACAGGAAGTCACACAGGGTAGGAACCTGGAGGCAGGAGTGGATGCAGAAGCCATGGAGGGATGCTGCTTACTGGCTTGCTTCCCCTGGCTTGCTCAGCTTGCTTTCTTATAGAAGCCAGGACTATTAGCCCAGGGATGGCACCACCCACAATGGACCTTCCCACCCTTGATCACTAATTGAGAAAATACCTTATAGCTGGATCTCATGGAGGCATTTCCTTAAGGGAGGCTCCTTTCTCTGTGATAACTCCAGCTTGTGTCGGGTTGATACACAAAACCAGCCAATACAACTGACCCATTGTCGACTTGATACACAAACACATTACTATTAAGCCTCAACCCTTACTTTCTTATTCATCCCCAAGATCTAAATAACTTTAAAAGTCCCACAGTCTTTACAAAGTTTGACATATTAAAATTTCAGTCCCTTTATTAAAATATCCAATCTCCTTTGAATTTCAAAGTCTTTTTACAATTCAAAATCTCTTAACTGTGGACTCCACTAAGATACTTTCTTCCTTCAAGAGGGAAAAATATCAGGGCACAGTCACAATCAAGAGCAAAATCACACTCTAACCGTCCAATGTCTGGGCTCCTCCAAGGGCTTGGGTCGCTTCTCCAGCTCTGCCCTTTGTAGCACACACCTTGTCTTCTAGGCTCCAGCTGCCTGTACTCCACTGCTGCTTCTGTTCTTGGTGATCATCTCATGGTACTGGCATCTCCAAAACACTGCTGTCTTCTGCTGCAACTGGACTACACTTTCACAAATAGCCTCTCATAGGCTCTTTTCATGGCGCTAAGCTTTAACTTCTCTGCATGATTCCTTTAGTCCTGGGCCTTCAACTGCCACTGAGGCTGCACCTTCACCAATGGCCTCTCCTGGCTTCTCACAGTGCCAAGCATTAGCTGCTATCCCTTCATGTTTCAAAACCAGTACCACCTGGGAGACTTTTATACATTATCGAATCTGACTGCCAACATGAGGTACAACCATGGCTGCCTCTGGAACACATAACTCTGTGCTCCCCGGAACCACTTCTCAGTTGATTTCACCTGGTCTCTTTTTAATCACTGCTAATTTCTTAGGTCCAGCTAATCAGCATCAATTGATCCAGTAATGCAAACATTTCGATTAGAAGTTCTGGTATCTTGTTAATCACAGCTGAATCTTCAGCCTCAGCTAACGAAAACCACAGTATCTTCACAATCAAAATAGCAATGGCTCTGATAAGAGTCTTTAATCTTCCCTCTGAAATTTCACAAGCCAGGCCTCCATCATTTGCACTGTTTCTGACATTATCTTCCAGGCTCCTACATTACATTCCACAAAGCTCTTAACACCCAATGGCTCTTCTAGCCCAAAGTTCCAAAGTCCTTCCACAGTCCTCCCCAAAACATGGTCAGATTATCACAGGAATACCCTACTATGCTGGTCTTAGCTAGGGTTTTACTGCTGTGAACAGACACCATGACCAAGGCAACTATTATAAAAACAATATTTAATTGGAGCTGGCTTGCAGGTTTAGAGGTTCAGTCCATTGTCACCAAAGCCAGAACATAGCACCATCCAGGCAGGCATGGTGCAGGAGGAGTTGAGGGTTCTACATCTTCATCTGAAGGCTGCTAGCAGAATACTCCAGGCAGCTAGGATGAGGGTCTTAAAGCCCACACCCACAGTGCCATGCTTACTCTAAATAAGGCCACACCTACTCGAACAGGGCCACATCTTCTAAAAGTGTCACTTCTTTGGCCAAGCATATACAAACCATCAGAGCTACATTATTTAGAAACATTATTCTAAATGAAAGTTTCCCATAAACTTCTTTGCGGATTAAGTGAGGCCATTTGGGCATCTCCTTCATGTTTTGAATAGATCATGTTTCTTTGGCTACACTTTCATGTAATGCTTAGAAACTATATATTCTGAACCACATATAGGTATGCTTATACGTATGTATATATTATATCTACTTAACACTGTAAAAGTTTGCTTATTCACGTAGGTGTTTTGCTTCCATGTATGTATTTTGCGGGGCGCCGCCTCGCCGAAAAGGAGAATGCCACGCTCAGGATTCTTCTGACAGCATTTTTATTGTTACAGCTCTTTTAGTGTTACAGCTCTCTTAGATGGTAGTGTTACAGCTCTCTTAGATGGTAGTGAGGCGAGGGACCCCAAGCCCCAAAAGCTTGTGGCTTATATAGCGCTTTAGGAGATGTGCCGCACACTCATTGGCTCTTATGATGTCGCCAAATTAGCATACTGGTTTTCGCGCCTTGCGCAGGCGCACATTCAAGCAAGGCTCGCAAGAAGAACCAGGAAGCAGGAAACCGGCGCCATCTTGCGATGGCGGACTCGGCTCCTAACAGTATTTATGGGCACTATGCACATTCCTGGTATCTGTGCAGGGTGAGAAGGCATCAGACTCCACGGAATGAGTCAGAGATGGTTGGGAGCTACCATAGGGAACCAAATTGGGTCCTCTGTAATTGTGACAAGTACTGTTAACCACAGAGCCATCTCTATAGCCCCTGTATAAAATTTTTTGTGTGTGATAGACTCTCACTGTGTAGCCCAGGATGGCCTCAAACTCATGATTCTCTCCCCTTAGGCTTTTGGATGCTGGGATTATGTAGTTGGTTACCAGTATATCTGGCCTAAATGTGTATCTTTAAACGATGTATTCATATGCTTGAAAATATGATTGTACTGTATTTTTTCCAGACAGAGTCTTATCATGTAGCCCATACTTAATTTGAACTCACTGTGTAGCAAAGGCTGGCTTTGAACTTGCCACTTTTCTACCTCAGCATCCTAAATGCTAAGATTACATGTATATGTCACCAGGCCTGGGTTTGCACATTAATTTTGTTTTGTGGGTTTTTTTTGAAGAGGACAAACAGGATTATTCCATACTTATGCATCTTATTTCCCTTGCCCATAAGATATTGGGACAGTTATGCTTTTGTGTTTGAGACAGGGTCTCATTATGTAGTTCTGCCTAGTCTGGAACTCCATATATAGACTCTGTTGGTCTTGAACTTGTGGCAATTCTCCTGGTTCTGCTTTCTAAGTGCTGAGAGAACAGGTGTGGTTCACTAGCTCAGCTTTAGGATGTGCTTCCATGTAAGCACCTGTAGAAACTCAACGTTTCCAAAACAGTCTTAGGGTTCTACTGCTGCAACGACACACTGTGACCAAACAGCAAGCTGAGGAGGAAAGGGTTTATTTGGCTTAAGCTTCCGCATCATTGTTCATCACCAAAGTCAGGACAGGAACTCGAGCAGGGCAGGAACCTGGAGGCAGAAGTTGATGCAGAGGCCACAGAGGGGTGCTGTTTACTGGCTTGTTCAGCCTTCTTTTCTTTAGATGCCAGGACCACCAGCCTAGGAACAGCATCACCCACAGTGGGTTGGTCCTTCCCACATCAATCACTAAGAACAACCTTACAGCCTGATTTTATGGAGGTATTTTCTCAATGGAGGTTTCCCCCTTTCACATAACTCTAGCTTATGTCAAGTTAAGACTAGGCAGCACACACAAGTGGTTATTTTATAGTGAGTAATTGTGGGAGTCATTTTCAGAGGAGTCATAGGAGCTATAAGAGTAGCAGTAGCAATACCTCCTTCAATTTTTAAAAACAATAGAGTACGTTAACAGTAGGGGGCTTTATTTTAATTTAGGGCAGTGAGATGATAGCTAAATTGCCATGCCAGGAAGAGAGCTTGGTTGAGTTCGCATCCTCAGAACATACCAAAATGCTGGTGGGTGTGATGGCTCCTGTAATTCCAGCTTGAGAAGGTGGAAGAGAGGGATCTCTGGAGCAAGCTGCTTTGCAAAACTAGTTCTAGTGGTGAGCTTTGGGTTCAAACGAGAGATCTCCCCTCAAGAAGTAAGCAAGCAAGGAAAATTTCTACCATGTGTGTCAAGCGTCCTCATGCCTAAACACACCTGTACACACATACACCGACACACACATGCACATACATCCCACAGAGAAAAAGAGCAAAATAGCTTATTTATTTAGTCATTCTCAAATCTGTAGCTACTTAGTTGGATTTTTCCCATATTACTGAGAAGACTGAAATATGTAAGTGTATTCATTCCTGTTTGTACAGGGACGTACTTTTGTAACACATGAATTCATAAAAGTCATAATGTATAGAGAACAGTTTGCACAATACCTGGTAGATAATTATAAATTTCATTATCTTTAGAGGCCAAGTCTTTCTGCTTGAGCCGGCAGCATCCTTTAATATTCTTAGTGAAAAGGATTGTCACCCTCGTGTCTAAAACCGTGTCACAGTGCAGGTTAATCTCACTTGAAAATTGTTTTTATTTTTACTTAGTATTTATTTTTAGAAACGGTTTTGCTCTGCAGTCCAGGCTTCTGTCTCCTGGGAACCTGGATCCCAGACATGTGCCGATTACTGCAGCTCACTTTTTAAAATGTAGATGATGGCACAAAGTTGCAAACACCTGTCATAGAAGCCTATCTCTGAAAACATTAATCTCGGACATACCCGACTAGCTCTATAAACCACTTTAAATAAATAGAAAAGCTATTTAACACATTTTTAAAAACGTGTCATGGGTGTTTGCCTGTATGCAGGCATATCTGTGCACATTCCTGATGCCCTTGGAGGCCAGAAAAGGTTGTAGCATTCCTTCAACCCGGGATTCCAGACAGTTGTGAACTGCCATTTGGGTGCTGGGAATCTAACCCAACAAGCAAGTGTTCCTTACTGCCAACTCATCTTTTCAGCTCCTACAACTTAATAAGTAACTTTATTAGTATGCGTGTGAGTTATTTATTCAACTCTCAGATCAGATATGCAGCAAACTCCCAGCTGTGGATTAGAGCAGAGGTAAAAATCACATGCTCAAAAGCACGCTGACGTTTCTACACCTGATTAGCAATGGGAGGATCCCGAGAACTCTTTCCAGGTGCTTCCCAACCTAACACAATTACAATCACAAATCAGGAATGTGCTTCTTAACCGCCACCATCTCTGTCGCTTTCCTCTGGTGTTGCCTGTAGTTGTCCAACACCTGTTTGTCACATTTATGCCTTCAATTTTCGGGGTGGAGGAATGGGGCAGAGGGGGACTCTGGAAGACTACTAGCCAGTCTTTTGTCCCAACGGACTAAAGGTTCTTTCCTATTGCAAAATGCTATCTTCACAGCTCAATGCTTTAAATTCCCTCTATTTCGCGGTCCAGTCCGAGATTTGCTGCCTTTGTAGCGGCTGCTCCCTGCCCCACGCTCCAGGTCAGGATAAAAGTTGTAACAGTGCAGCTGCAAAAGGTACTAGAGGTTGGATGTGGACAGCCAGCAGCTCTGAGAGCACCTAGCCCTGCCCACCCCGGGAGGCTGCCGGGCGACTTCCGCTAGAACCTCAGGAACCTCAAGGCTAGAGCCCCACCCCCGGCACGCGGCCTCCCGGAAGCCCTCCGGAGACACCTCGGGCCCCGCCCCTGTACAGGTCACCTCCCTCCACGCCCCCTTTTTCTGGCCCGGCAGCCGGCAGGCAGGGAAGTGTCGTAAAGCTTGGCCCAGGAAACTTTACCCGGGGTAACAGGCGAGGCGCTTTACGGCGGCGGCGGCCGGGTGAGAGGCTTGGCGGCGGAGCGGCGGCGGTGGAGCGGCCGCGGCGGAGAAGGCGGCAGCGGCGGTGGCTGAGGGAAAGGAGCGGCGGCAACGGCGGCGGGGAGCGGCGCGGGGTGAGCCGCGAGGAGGGGCGGGTGGGAGGCGGTGACACGGCCGGCGGCGGGGCTCGGGCGGCCAGGGACGGTGGCCGGCACGGCGGCGCGGCGGCGTGGGGGCGGCGCGGCGTTGGGGACACTCGGTGAGGGACGGTTTCTGCCTTTGTTCCCCCCGCCTCGGCCGCCCCCGGCCCGCCAGTCCGCGCTGCCTGGCGCCAGTCGGCCGCCTCTCATGGCCTCCTCTCTCGGCTGTGTCGCTTCTAGGATGGCGGAGGTACCGCCTGGGCCTAGCAGCCTCCTCCCACCACCAGCGCCTGCGGCCCCAGCGGCGGCGGAGCTCCGCTGCCCGTTCCCGGCGGGGGCCGCACTCGCTTGCTGCAGCGAGGACGAGGAGGACGACGAGGAGCACGAAGGCGGCTGCGGGAGCCCAGCGGGCGGCGAGGCGGCGACCTCGGCCAAGGCGCGTTCTTGCCTTCGCTGTCCGCAGCTGCCTCAGGAGCAGCAGCAGCAGCTCAACGGATTGATCGGCCCAGAACTGCGACACCTCCGGGCCGCGGCGACCCTCAAGAGTAAGGTTCTGAGTGCAGCGGAGGCGGCCGCCCCCGACGGGGCACCCAAAGTGACTGCCACAAAAGGAGCCGAGGGACACCCGGGGGAGAGACCTCCCTACTCGGTCCCCAACAATGCAAGAACTGCACTCCCCGGCCGGCCAGAGGCGGCGTCGGCGGCGGGGGCGGCGAGCGATCCCGCTGCGGCCCGAAACGGACTGGTGGAGGGCAACGAGCAGGAGGAGGAGGAGGAGGACGAGCAGGTGCGGCTGCTGTCTTCGTCTCTGACCACCGGCTGCAGTTTAAGGAGCTCCCTGGGCAGGGAGGCCGAGCCCGGGGAGGATCGGACGATACGATACGTCCGGTATGAATCTGAGCTCCAAATGCCTGATATCATGAGACTGATCACCAAAGATCTGTCTGAACCCTACTCCATTTATACGTATAGATATTTTATCCACAACTGGCCACAGCTGTGTTTCTTGGTAAGTGGATGGAATGAAAACAGGGTGAGCCCAGCAGAGATCCAGGCCACTCGGGGCAGGGAGTGTGAGGGCCCAGTGTGTGGCCGTGGATGTATCCTTCATTTTCATAGTACCTTACAGATGGGAGGCGCGAAGGTGCGCACTTTACCAGGTATTCCGTGGAAGTGTGTGGAAGGTAAGAGCTCGAGGTCTGGGTTAACTTGTGACTGTTGGAACAGCAGCAATCCTGTGCAAAGCATGTTTCACATGGGGTTGTCTTATATCCTGTTTACATTAGCTTCTAATCATGCTTAACCTTCCTCATCCTTAGAGCACTTTGCCGTGATTGAATTGGAACATGGTTCTGTTTGATACAGGCCTTAGTGATAACTCAGTTACAGCCATAGTAGGGGAAGAATATATGCAGTAGATGCAGTTTTGGTGAAGATGGCTGTCAGCAAACTTGCTGTTACCACGCTGAAGAATGAAATCTCAGGCCATGTTCATTGATTATGGACATTGTTTCCTTGGGTAGGACCATTAACAGTTGTAGGTAACTATTGCAGGTGTCACTAACACTTCCGGTGGCCCACAGGCCCCTGAAACTTGAACAGAAGGCCCTTTTGTGGGATGCAGGAAACTTAAGTGTGAAACTACTCAAAAATAGTCCAAAACCTGGTACCATTGGTTTGTGTGGATATAGCTGACTGAAGTTTTTTTTTTTTTAACCTATACATAGACTGAATATATTTGTCTATCGGATAAGATGAATAATTTAAGTGTACATTCCCATCAGTAATCTCGAAACAGTAATATAGACTCAGTTTCAGTCTGCGTGGAACCTTTAATTAGATAGACTTCAGGTGTAAGTTGTGTGTGGCGAGCACAGGACGTGTTTTCATTGATGTTTACTAAAGGTGCATATTTAAGAGAGTAAAGCTCCCACTTTTATTTATTGTTGTAACCCTGACATAGTTGCACTCAGTATTCCTTGCAGTATGTTTTGACAAGACTTCTAAAGTCTTGTGGTTGCTTCTACAGCTTGGTGGTAATCCAGAAATACTAATGGATATTGTAGATTTTGGTAGTTTGCTATAATGTAAATTATACTTAAATTTTATTTTAGAACATTTGTTTAAACTTTAAGTAGTATTTTTATTTCAGTACTCCACCCCGGATTCTTAGTATTGTATTAAAGTAGTTCTGCTAGACATGGTTGTCCATGCTTTTAATCCTAACACTTGGGAGGCAGAGGCAGGAGGAAGTCTTGAGTTCAAGGGCAGCCTGGTCTACATTATTGAGTTCTAGGACAGCCGGGCTGTGTAGAGAGAACCTGTTTCAAAAAACAAAGTTCTAAGACATATTAGTATCAGAGAATATGGAACAGTATTTACAACCTGCAAATGTCATCAAATGCCATTTCTCAAAATTGAGAATTGGTGTCATCATAAGATAAGCCACAAAAGTGTATAATGGAGTCACATTTTAAACTGAAGTGGTGCTGGGGGTGTGGCTCAGAGGGAGTGGGCTTGAATTATGTTTTTTTCTAGACCTCAGTTTTCTGGCATTTTAGACTATGGTAAATGTCAATCTTTTATGTAGACCCTTCTTAATTGATCAGTTAATTTGTACTTTAGCCTTTACTAGCCAAAGTTTACCATTAAGTAACAAATATCTAGAAGTTGAAATGTGTACAAATAACTTTTTCTAAGGTATCTCATATGAAAGTATGGAATATGAATTTGGAGATAAACAATAAAATGATATACAACAGAGGTAGCTTACAACTAGGTCTTTTGTATTGGTATGCTTTTCAAATTGAATTTCCCGTAAGAACTAATTTTTATAAATTAAACCTTTTTTCCCCAAATTATATCTGAAAGGACAGCCATAAAGATAATGTAGACCCACTTATTTTTTTTTTTAATGGAAATAAAAACCATGCTGATGTGTAATGCTTAAATCTCTAGCTTTTTAGTAGCAGAGAAGTAAAGGTAGAATCCAGGTCTCCTGTCCTCTCATGACAATAAGGTGAAGGACTATGACATATCCTTGACCTATTTTATGAAAGACATTGTAGCATGGAGTTGTCTTCAGCAAGGGGCAGTTGTTCTTATGCACGTCAGTCTTGGGATTAAACTTACAGTGTACCCCCAGGTTCCAGGGATGAGGTAGACCAGATGGAATATATGAGGTTTAACCATAAAAATTGCCTATACTTGGTTGACTCATAAAATAAGTTTCTTAAAATTCTTCTTAATATTTGTAACACTTTGGAAAATAGAAGCCAGTACAAATATGAGTCCCCGTCAGTTACCACAAGTTGTACTCCTTTATATGGTATTTTCAGTGGCAGTGTTTTTAGAGGTTCTTAAATAGACGACTAGCAGTATAATGCAGTATTTCCATTTATTTTAAATGTAACTTTCTGGCATCCTTCAGGGTAAGTGTTGTGGAGTTTGAGAAAGTGTATTTTGTTATATACATTTTTCATAGTTCTATAGACTTGACAGACTTTTAGCCCTGTGAAGTTTAACCAGAGACTTGCCACTTCCCATACTTCAGAAAACACATTTAATAATATGCTTCAAAATGTGTGCAGCATTTTTCTTTGGAAAAAAAAAATCAAGTAATTTAGCTATTTTTGTAAATGTTGATACACAATTTATTAGGAAGCAAGCCACATTAGGTTTTTATTTTTAGATAATATGTACAATTTGATTTTTACTTACCTATATTTTTAAATGAGGGAAGCAATGTAGTCTCAAGAATGAACTAACAATAATATTATGTTTGCTTTTTACTTAAATGATCAGAGGACAAATACATGAAATTCTGGTGCAATTTGAAAGTATTGTCTAGCTGTATTTAGTGGTTTTAATTTTTCTTTTTGAATGGCTTTATTAACTAGGATAATAGCTGTAGGATATAGCTGTCCTGTCGTCTTCTGTAAGATTTATATGTATTTCCATTTCACATGAACCTAACTTACTAGGTCAGGGCAAATGTTTTCTTATTGTTACATGTATATGATTTTGGTCTGTGATAATTTTATGTATATGTGTACACATGTCCATATATGTATGTGTACACACACACACTCAAATCACACACATTAGACAATCCAAATCAGAAAATGCTACTAGTGGGGTTGGAGGTACAAGCATATTGTGTTATTGGTCCTGGGTTTAGTCCTCAGCACTAAAAAAGTATGTAAAAGTTGTTTCTTTAGATAACTTTTGTCTCTGTTTCAGGTTTTAATAACAAAAACAAATCAAATTGATTGTTGTGAATTAAATTGATACATTATGAATGAGAAAACAAAATGGAAATAACTGTAAGGTTGTTTGATCCAGAATAATTATGGAATATGTGATACAATGGGATGAACTATTAACAGTTACTGAGTTTAATATTCCTTCAAAAGGGTTTCTTTCAACCTAATTCAGGTTCATGTGAAATGGATTAAAGTTATCTTGCCTACGAAGATTTTCCTACAGTTTATTTAAAAAGGAATTTCCGGAAGTTTATTGAGTAATAGACCACAAAATGTTACAGCAAATTCAAGTTAAAATAGATACTAGGTTAAGTATATGCTAGATGTAGTTGCTTGCTAATTTTTTAACCGATTCCTAGTGGTGTTCAAATAGGTGTTTCTGAAAATTAATTTACAAATAAGTATTGCTTGCTGAGATAACATCCTATTTATATCTCTCAGGATACACTATTAGAACTTTTTAGCAGTTTTGAAATATTTGAAAAACATTTGCATTGACAACACTGGAATATCAAAATGAGTTATCAGCATTATTTAACATTTAACCTTTAATACTCTGACAACCTGATAGTTTTATTCAAATATAAATAAGTCATTATTCTATTGCATTAATGTAAAGATTGGAATTTGATATAAATGTATTTGAGACAGGGCCTTGTTGTATAGCAGCAAGAACAAGCTGCCTTGAACTTAGGATCTTCTGACTCAGATCCTTCCACCTTAGCTTCCTGAGTACAACCTATCGAGTTTCTGGAAGCTTTATGATAATGATTCATACTGTCTAATATCCTGAAAGTGAGATCGTCATGTATTTATAGTGCTAAAGTACTTTTTGAGTGTGATCTAAGTAATACCTTCTAAACAGTGCTTTTTCTGAAAAAAATCTTAGGTACATTTTTCTTGATCAAAGTTAACTGCCAGGTGTAATTTTCAGTTATGTTTTATATTTATCTTTTACTAACTTTTTATTACAAAAAGTTGTAGTACTCTGCTGATTGCTAACTTGTACAGTATTTTATTGTGTTCTAGTAAGTAGACTTTGCTTTAAAATAATTTTTCATTTACTCCCTCTTCCCAAAATGTAAACAGACCTTTATTTGCAAATGATTTTAATTATAAGTACTTGACATGTAGTCAGTAAATGTACTTGAGTATTTACATTGTAGAAATCTTGACTCCCCTGGCCTGAAGGTTTTAATAAGCATTTTAAAAAATTTATGTTTAGAAGAAAGTTTTGAGTTTTAGAAACAATAATATTTGAAGAGTTTTGAGATTCAGATTCTGAAGCTTTGAGATTGTTGTCTCACTCCGAAGTTCTCCTGATCTCTCAGAAATGCTGACCCAGAGTCTGTTGCTGTTTTCCCTTGGTAATTTTGCAGTATCTGATGGCAATGTGTTCTTCATAACTGTTTGTTTATTTTCAAGGCCATGGTAGGGGAGGAGTGTGTAGGTGCCATCGTTTGCAAGTTGGATATGCACAAAAAGATGTTCCGCAGAGGTTATATAGCCATGTTAGCCGTGGATTCCAAATACAGGAGAAATGGCATTGGTAAGGAAAATGTTATTTCACAAAGGGTGAATAAATTATTTTCATTTTTGTGTTTTGAAACAAAAGATTTAAATGTGACTGGAGGAATAAACTTCAAGGTAAGGAAAGAAAAGTTTTATTTTTTTATAAATTCATTATTGTGTGTCTGTAACACATAATTTCATAGGCGTCTGAGAACAGCTTTGGGAGTCCTCCTTTCACATGGGTTCTGGGGCTTGAACTCAGATTATCAGTCATTAGAGGCAGACGCTCGGACTGCTTGGCCATCTCACTGTCCTTACGACTGTTTTTCATCATATTTTCTAAACATTTTAAAAATAGGTTTTATAAATTAATATTTTTGAGAGATTATCTTTTAAAAATAGCATGCGATGAGTTATCTTCAGGGATGAGTTATCTTCAGGGTTTTTAAAAAATCACATTCAGCATTCTTTGTATTATACTTAGAACTGGAGGAAATATTCCTGTTTTTTAATAGACTTATGAGGGTATTTTATACCAACTACTAGTCTCGAGGACTTTAACCAAGCTAAAATTATGGAGTAAGTATCATTACCTAATGCTAATCATTAGACTTGTTGTAATTTGAGAGCCCAAAGAAGGTAATTATTTCTTACTATTCCGAGATACATTTTCTTAGCCTTTTTTTAAAGTTGAATTCCTTAGTTTTTAAAATTTGTGTGTGTGTGTGTATGTATATATATGTACATATACATATACATCTGTATGTATCTGATAAAGTGCACAAGTGGAGGTAAGAGAACAGCTTTTGGGAGTCTATTCTATCATGTGGGTCCCAAGGACCTGGGTTTGAGGGTTTGATCCTCTGGTGAGCAGTCTCTGGGTCAACATACAGATGTTTTTGAACCATCATTAGAACCATCTGGATGGTTTAAAAGCAGATGGTTAGACCCCTTCTTAAGAATCTTGTTCACTTGGTAGGGCTGAAGCTTTCCCTGTTGACTATTTTGAAGCCTAGTTACAGCTACTATCCTAGTGTCTAGTACTCCCTGGCTCTTTTTTTTTTTTTTTCCATAATGGAAAATCAGATGGAGAAGTGCTTGTTGGGATATGTAAATTCTGAGATGCATTTTAAACTAAATCAGTATTGATGCCTGCCACTAGTACTCTTAGCAGTTTTGCTACATGTAGCTTTAAAAACATTTGGATGTTACTGTTAATAGTCAGGATCATGTCATGAGAAGTCTCTATAAATATGTTACAGTTTTATTTATTTATTTGATATTGGGCTATAATGCCCATCATTAAACTGCTGGACTCAAACAGATATTCCTTCCAAGTGCCACTTGCTGAGTTTATTTAAGAGGTAATGGACTTTATTTTTGCATTGCTTTCTACTAAAATTTGTAATAAACTTGGTTTGTTTTAGAGGCAAGTTTGAAACTTTGGTGCTTTTGAAAAGAGCTAAGGACTCATGAGAAACAGTACCCTTTATTGGCACATTCCAGTGAGAGAACCATTATTTTAAGGTTACATCCTTGGCTTGCCTTGTTATGAGATGTGTACACACATGCCTGGTTTGAAAATGAAGAGATTTTTTTTTAATGTCTTTTTTTTTTTTTAAAAAAAAAGACAGGATCTCAGTATGTTGCCTTGGCTGGCCAAGAACTCTAGACTAAGTTGGCCTTGAACTCACAGAGGCCTATCTACCTAGCTTCCTAAATGCTGGGATTAAAGGTGTGTTCCAGCACATGTGGCATACTTTGTTTTTCTTAAAGTCAGAGTTGGCAGTTATTATTGGTTTTTAATGTATCATTATGTGACTGAATTATGACAAATTTTCCTAGACATTTACAGACATACCACCTGCATCAGTGAGAGTGCCTGGCTTTGTTTTGCCAGGCTCACTAAATTTTACTGCAGCAGATTTTATCTTGGCCCTCTGTGGGCTCAGCAGTTCTTGTTAGGTTGTCTTGTGCCTTGTGTCCGGAGATTTGGATAACATTTGGCAAAGTCAGCTCAGGCCATTCAGTAGCTTCTTGCTAGCTCATGAAATTCTGGGTTACTTTATGTAATTATATCCCTTTTCTTTTTTCTTCTTACCTTTTCTAATATCTTACAACAATAAAACAAAAAAACTTTAGCTTGGGCCCACTAATTACACTGAGAAAAAGGAATCTATCAGGAGGTAGGTCTTCCCAGGGCAGCCTGATTGCTATGTAGAGGTTCCCTGGGCTTCTCCCACCTGATACATAGTTTATTTTTAACTTAGAAATGATAATTGTATGTACCTACAGTCAAGATAAAACCTAATGTTTGACATTTTTATGTAATTATGATAATCATATATTTTTTTAAGACATTAATTATATTTTTCCTTTATTAATACTCAGATCTATATTCTAGGTACTAACTTGGTAAAGAAAGCTATATATGCCATGGTCGAAGGAGACTGTGATGAGGTGAGTCTTTAAACTATTTAATCCTGTTGTTCTGGGCAGGATTCTACTGGATAGATTTTTACAGCATCTTATAGTAATAGTGCTTTAAGTCTCAATGCAGATCTACTACACAGATGCAGCTTGTAGGGAAAATGTTACTTTGTTTAGAAACAATAATTGTGCTCTAGAATAACTTTTAATGGACTTGAATTTCTTCAGAATACAGGAGTGAAATCTAATTAATTTTTGTTTTTAAAAAAACAGGGGAAAACTCTCAACCTGTATAGAAGACATTTCACTCTAGGAAATGTCTCTAAGTATTAAATAATGAACAACAGATTGCCTTCTATAATTTCTTTATTCGTATACCACTATGCATAGTAAATATTGGGGATAACTAGGGATGAGAACATTGTACAATGTAGGTGGGAAGGAACAGTTTTAAACTAGAAAATGGATGGATGCCTTTCATAGCAGTGGCAAGTAAGGAAGTTATTACTGTGCTAATTTATGAGCAATACATGACAGGTATCTTTTGAAAAAAGTAACTTTTTTTGTTTTTTGAGACAGAGTCTTGCTATGTATTCCTGGCTGGCCTGGAACTATGTTGACCAGACTAGTACTTGTCTCAACTTTCCAAGTGTTGGGATTAGAGGCTCATATCTTTACTATTAGGAAAGCTGTCAAATACATGAAATTAGGTGATACAGTTTCTTTGACCTTAATAAGTGTTTTAATAACTTTAAATCAGTGTTTTGTTTTATGAGATTCTGTTTCAGGCTAGCCTAGAGTTTACTAGGTAGTCCAGGTTGGCCTTAAACTTGCTATTCTCCTGTCTTACTCTCCAGAGTATCAGGATTATAGAAATGTGCCATTTAGTAAAATGGATTTTTTGGTATAAAATTTATAGTAATTTAAAATAAGAGTACCTCTTTCCTCCATCCCCACCGTGTGTGTGTGTGTGTGTGTGTGTGTGTATATGTATGTGTGTGTGTATGTATGTATGTATGTATGTGTGTGTGTATGTATGTATGTATGTATGTATGTGTGTTTTTACATAGGTATTTCTCCTACCGTCTTGTTCCTCACCTGTGTCCTTTCTACTAATAGCTGGTTATCTACCTTCACATCTTCTAATCATACTTTCATGTATACATTTAGGCTTCACAAAAGTTGCTTAGCAGTTTGGAGAAATCTTTGAGTTTTATAGACTATATTTTGATCTGCTACTGAGAATTTCTTCTTGAAAACAGAGATGCTTAGGGCCAGGACCTACTGCATTCCTGGGGTTCAGCTTTTCATGAATTATATTACTCATTGCCTATGAGGCAAGGTGTGTTGAAATACTTCTAACTTTTCTTCAGAGCTTCTTAGGATATGGAGGTTTTGGAAATGCTATGTTAGTAAATAGTTAAATCTTAACTTTATGATGTATTTTAGGATTGAATAATATATTTAATCTATTTGTGTGGTGGGGGGTGTGGGTGGGAGGGAGGGAGTCAGTGTGTGTATATGTTTGCCAGTGTGGGATTATGTACATGTAGAGGCCAGAGGTTTGTTTTCCTTTTTGTTTGTTTTTTGTTTTTTTTGTTTTTTGTTTTTTGTTTTTCGAGACGGTTTCTCTGTGGGAACTCACTCTGTAGACCAGGCTGGCCTGGAACTCAGAAATCCACCTGCCTCTGCCTCCCAAGTGCTGGGATTAAAGGCGTGCCAAACCACTGCCCAGCGAGGTTTGTTTTCCTTAATCATTTTATACCTTAAATTTTGAGATAAAGTTTCACTGAATCTAGATCTTATCAGTTCAGTTGGGCTTGGCAGCAAGCACCTTTATTCACTATCTCACTGGATCCATACCAGAAGTATCTCGAGTATTTAAAAACTTCAGTATGACTCCTTAATTTCTTATGCATCTTTTATGACTTAGCAGTTGTATGATTGTAGTCAAATCATTTAACTTTTCCCGCTTTGTCACTTTGTGTGAAGTTATGTTAATTCTACTTTTAACTTGTCAAGAACAATAGGTACTTGTTCATTTATCAGTTACCTAGTCAAGGTCTGCAGGGAGGCAGATAACAGTGGGCACAGCCTACTCTTCATGAGCTTCCAGCCTACAGTGTTAAAAAGTCTAAACTGCCAGTTTGGCTTAGCCTGACAATGATTGATTCCTAGTGTATTAATTGTATTATATTCAGTATATATAGAATTGGTAGAACATCATTGTAATAGCAGAATCAAACTCATTAAGCTATTTTTTCTTTAAAGAAATTGTGTGTGTGTGTCTGTCTGTCTACCTACCTGTCAATCAGTTGTGTGCAGGTGCTCTAGAAGGCCAGAAGAGCTTGCCCCTTGAACTGGAGTTACAGATAGTTATGAGCTGATATAGGTGCTAGGAACTGATTTGGGGTTCTCTGTGAGCAGTACATGTTCTTAACCACTGAATTATCTCTCCAGCCTCTCATTGTCTTTTTATGTCACGCTTCTATGTAAAGTAAAAGAGAAGCTTTCTAGTAAATTTCCAGCATAAACCTAGATTTAAAAAAAATATGTTTATAAGAGTTGAAGTGATAAAATGTTGAAAAATAGTTGCTTTTTTTTCCTTAGCATATTCTACTATATTAAGGAATACATAATTTCTTAGGAAACATTAAGTGTACTAAGAAAATCTTTATATTTTAATTAGAGTGGCCACTTGTGTAATTTTTCTTTATAATTGGGCCTGATTAATCTATTATATCAAGCCAGAATTCAATTTTTTTTTAAGATTTTATTTTATGTGTATGTATGTGGTGAGTATGTCATGTATGTCTGAGGAAGCCAAAAGAGTGATTCTGGTCCTTTACAGAACAGAAAAGGCTCTTAGCTGCTGAGGTATCTCTTCAGCCATTCAACACTTACCCACACTTAGCTTGTATCTGTGTAGCTGTAGTTAACCCTTATATACCTTTAGAGCAGTGGTTTTCAACCTATGGATTGTGACCCTTCTGAGGGTTAAACGACCCTTTCACAGGGATCACCTATCAGATATCCTGCATATCAGATGTTTACATAATAATTCATAACAGCAAATTACAGTTATGAAGTAGCAATGAAAATAATTTTCTGGTTGGGAGTCACCACAACACGAGAAGCTGTATTTAAGGGTCATAGCATTAGGAAGGTTGAGAACCCCTGGTTGACAATATTTTAGATTCCTAATTACTTGTGAAAGTGGACTTAGATTCCCTTGTCTAAGTTGATTAAAACTTCTTTCTTTGCACTGGTTTATCTTCCCTGGAAGACAGTGGGGAGTATTGAAACTTGGTCACTATGAAGTTCTAGCTTATACTTGGATTCCAATTTGTCCTTGTTTACTTGATTTCTCTTTTATGATTTACTTATTTATGATTATCTATCTATCTATCTATCTATCTATCTATCTATCTATCTGCACATGCATACTGTTTACTGGT
Organism: Grammomys surdaster; assembly: GCF_004785775.1. Lineage (NCBI taxonomy): Eukaryota > Metazoa > Chordata > Mammalia > Rodentia > Muridae > Grammomys > Grammomys surdaster. The sequence goes on along the minus strand of NW_021621003.1, from coordinate 1,079,645 downwards.
TTTCTTGAGTTTTATTCATCTATAAAGTATAGATAGACCAGTGATTCTCAACCTTCCTAATGTTGCAATCCTTTAATACAGTTCTTCACCATGTGATAATCCCCAATCATAAAATTATTTTCATTGCTACTTCATAACTGTAAGTTTGCTACTATTATGAATCATTATTAAATACTTTTGGAGATAGAAGTTTGTCAAAGGGGTTGTGACCCACAGGTTACAGATAACCATGTCTTTTCTTGAGGTTGCTGTCTAAATGAGTATAGCTATCTTTTTCACTTTTTATTCCTGTGAATTAAGTTAGTAATTTTACATTGTGACAAATTAGTTTTTCTCAAATTAAATTGCCTTTATTTAACAGTTTAGTTGTAATTAGATGTTGACCTAATAAGAATTCCAAGAATTTCCCAAGAGAATTAATTATTCAGAGGTAAAAACTTGTTCTAGTATATCATTCTTTTTTAAAACTTGAATTTTTGTTTGTTCCTGGCAGGTTTCTACTATGTAGTTTTGGCTACCTCAGTGGTCATAGAGATCTCTTGTCTCTGCTAGGATGAAAAATGTGTGCAACCATACTTAGCTTATAGGTTGTTTTGTTTGTTTGTTTTAAAAACAGAAACAGAATTTAATTTAATTTTTAAGTAAATCAGTTGGTTTTTGCTACGACTTGTATTTAAGTCTTCTAAAGACATACCCACTTTATACTGAAATAAGTACTGATTTTGGAATTTTAAAGGTTTGGATTTAGCATGTGATTTACTTTTATTACTTAATAGCATAGGCTATTGCCTTTGGATGATGCTTTCTCTTCAAGTACTCTGATCATCTAAAAAGCATGTTAATACTTGCAGTGCATATGTAGTATATGTTATATAATAAGGACTCATTTAACAAATAGAAGAGCTTTGTGTTTGTTAGGCAGTGTGCTAGGTGCAGAGGAAGCCACTGGAAGGTGTATAACGATGCCTGCTTTCCTTCAGCTCACTGGCTAGAAGTGACATAGTTAACAAGCATAGGGGCGTGCCGTAGGAGCAACTCACAGTGTTGTGGAATTGTGTAAAAGGAAATGGCATTCCATTGACTCTGAGCAACCAAGCCAGAATCCAGGAGGGAAGAAATACCATTCGTTCTTCAAGATAGAAAACAGTTTATATGAAAAGCCTAACCCAGAAGATGTATCCAAAACTTGTGTATGGGCCATGTGTTTTAGAATAGCTATGAGTTTGGTCTAACATGTTTGTAGATGTCATTTTGCATTGTTAAACTTGGACACCTATAGAAGGTGAAATAGATCATGGTTCCAGAGATTGACAGTTTAATGTTGAACTTTAAGAGGAGGAAGAGGGAAACTGTTGATGTATAAGCGAGCCATATCTTGATAGGCATTTTAAATCTCTTCAGATAATTTTTAGTTCATTAAGCATATTTTAAGGCTAGAGTCACTAAGTTATTTTAGTTAGGAAATTAATGAGAGGATCCTTTGTAGAAAATGGGAGACTTCTTGAGCTGGTGGCAGTTTAGGGCTCTGTCAGTGGAGAATAAAAATAAGAGAGAAAATCTAGGAGGGAGAGTTGACAGTACTCAGTGCTTAGATGCATATAGGAGAGTGGACAGAAAAGAGTTGAAGACTCTTGGGGTTCAGGTTGAAGAACTGGGTAGTAGGATGGAAAGCCTCTTCACTGAGATGCAGAATTGTGCAGGCCCTGAATGATTTTGGATATAGCAAATAGAGGTATATTTCCTTTCTGTCACTTGAATTCTTACTTAGAATAGGAAGACCTTCATGTGCTTTATGAGTGCTGTGCTGTGTCTTTGTTTAGTTGTACTTTGCCCTTTTTCCCTCACTCTAAGTGCCCAAAGGTTATGACACTGTAACAGGAACTATGGCGCAATGTGACACAGGTGAGACTCAATAGAAAAGGCAAATAGAGCAGCATATCAAGAAGGGAGGGAGTGAGGGAGTCTGTGTTTAGGTAGAGGGAAGTAGAAATAAGAAGGGTACTAGTTTGTCAGGGCCACGAGTTTAGTGATACTCCAGAACACTTAAATGGAACTTCATAGTCTGTGATCCTCTGTTAAGTTTTGATTTGAGTAAAATCTAGACCACTGGTTCTCAGCGACATCAGTCTCACTGGTAATTTTTTTATAATGCAAATTATTGGGCACTAAGCCTCTTTGTGTGTGTGTGTGTTTGTTATCTATGTGCATGTGGTATGCATGCAAGTTGGCAGTCTGAGATCAATAGAATGTATCTTCTTCAATTGTTGCCTACCTTATTTTTCCCCAACTCTTTATTTTTCTTAATTATTATATGTGTGTATATATTTATGTTTTATGAGTGTGTATGCTGCCATGGCACACATGTGGAGATCTGATAACCTTGTAGAATCAGTTCTGTTTTTACACCATTATGTGGGCTCCCCATAGTCAAGTGCAGGTTGCCAGGCTTGCTCTGCAAATGCCTTCACCTGCTTAGCCATCACCAGCCCTTATGTTTTTGACACAGTCTTTTTATCTAACCTGTAGCTTGCTGATTTGGCTAGACTGGCCAGTGACCTTTGTGGATCTGCTCTTCTCCCTTCAACCTGACACCTGACTTTTACATGGGTAATAGAGATTTTAATTTAGGTCCTCAAGTTTGTACAGCAAGTAGTTTATCCTTCCTAGCTCTTAGCAATCTTATTCTAACCATTCTTCAGGAGACTATGAACCCTAATATTTAAATCCCCTTGGTCTAGGTTCAGCAAACTTTTTCTGCATAAGGGTTGCAGTACTAGAAAGGTTGAGAACCGCTGCTCTAGACCAATATGGTAGTTGTTACCAGAGTAAACAGTGACAGGTTGATAACAACAGGGGTTAGAGGTCAGCCTAAATAATTTCAAATATCGGCTGCCTTTCAAAACTTTTGATGTTGATTTCTTTTTTCTGTTTCTCTTTATATGACACCTTGGTTTTCTTCACAAAAAAATAGTTCACTTTTGTTTTATTATAAACATGTAGTTCAATTCCTAAAAATTGAAGCATCACAAAAACCAGGAGAAAAGTTCTCAATGATTCCACTTGTCTTGACTCAAAAATAATTACTTTTATCATTTTGATGATAGTTTATCATAATTCTTAAACTTTTAAAATGTTTGATATGATTATATACTTTCTCAGCTTTTAGGTGTAAAATTATAACAAGTTTCTTTTTTTTTTCTTTTTTGAAGGTTGTTTTGGAAACAGAAATTACAAATAAGTCTGCTTTGAAACTTTATGAAAATCTTGGTTTTGTTCGAGATAAGAGGCTGTTCAGATACTATTTAAATGGAGTTGACGCACTGCGACTTAAACTGTGGCTGCGCTGAGAGACTGACGGCAAGGGACGGATGGCTCCACCCACCCGGAAGCGACTTCTGCATGCAATGCAATTTGTGCGGAATTGCTTTGCAGGTGGATTTAGTAACTCCCATGCAGCTGTTATCTGTCAGTGTCCATTGAGTGTCGCACAATATTTGTTGCACTTTGGCATGGCGCATTTGTTCTGAATTAAATGAGATTGTTTTAAACTTCAAGAGTTCTGTTGGTACCAGCAGGATGTGCCAGTTAATAGCCAAGACTTGTTCATTTGCAAAGTCTGCTGACAGTGCTATTTACATAGTGATCATTTTATCACAGAACCAGTAAGTGGGACGTGATTTTTGTTCCTTCAAGAAGCCAATGTAGATTGTTAAAGTCTCTTACGTATACTAACATTTCACACAAAACCTGCCAGTTTTCTGAAGGGGGTGAGGGAAAAGCTTCAATTTAGGTTTTATTTTTTCAATATTAAATTTTCCATTCTTGAATATTGGTACCTCAGTGATTAGTGGATGAAAAGTGTAGGGTGGAATTTGTCTTATGATGAGTAAAGATGACAATGAAATTGCGTCTGCCAGTGCCTGTGTAGATAAGTATTCTTGTCTTCATCTCTAGTTTTTGAATGCATGCTCTTTTCTTTTTCTTTAATACCTTTGCAAGCAAACTTGTTTTTATTTAAATTCTAAATTTGATAATAAATTATTTCAGATTTTTATAATTTGGACAGTTTTTCCAGGTGAGTGACAGTGGTTTGCTTTAGAAGTCCCTTCTTTCCTTACAGTAAGAAGCTGACTCTACTTGGGAAACTGAGAAATGGCTTAAAGGGATGGAGCTGGGAATTGTGGGGTTTGGATGCACTTTTTGTTTTTTGAGAATGGGGGAATTTTTGAAAAGAATAGAAAATTAATGTAAATTGGTATGATCTTATTTAATCAAAATGATTGATAAGCTGTGAAGAACAGCTTCTATAAAGTAGCTGGTTTTTGTTTTTTGTTTTTCTTTTTTTCTTGTTCTTTTTTTTAACTTTATTTGAATTCACATTGCTTCCATTTCTGAAAATACTTCACTTTTGGTTTAGTCTTAGAAATGAATTTCAAGGAGCATTGTATCCATTTTAAGCTACATTTATCTTCTTTTTACTCATGAGCAGATTCTTGGGGGACCTTTGCTTTTGTTCCTCCGGAAAAAAAAGAGGGATGAAAAAAAATTTAATGAGTTCTTTGGGTTTTCTGAGCAGCCAAGGTGTTTATTAGTTACAATGAATTTTGGCTAATCAGTGTAATGTTAACAAATTTTAGCTCATTGCTTTGAGTTGTTAGTAAAGCTGTGATGAATAATTTATTTAACTAGAATACCTAAGCACTCATAAGGAAAAAGATTCATTTTCTGAGAAATGTTTTATAGGAATCTGGCATTCATGTTGTTATTTTCATTTGAATATACTTTTCTTCTATTCTCATACTTGGTTTGAATTTTATTTGATGGCTGTAATTACTGTATTTTTAAAAACCCTACCTCCATTAACAGTTGGTAAAGGCCCCCTTTCAGGAAAGTTTGTTGAGCTTTTTTTTTGTTTGTTTGTTTGTTTAAAAGGAAAGCTGCTCTTTGCTCAGTATAGTATTTTGGAAGTGAACATGGTAACAAGTACTTTTAAAATAAAGATGCACAGTTTATATTTGAAAATAAAAACTTCCTGCTGGTGGGATCATTTATAGTTCCTTATTTTTAAGAAAATGTGTCTTTCCATTTTATATTGCTCTTTAAAGTTTAATATTAAAAATGTGATGATCACATAGTACTCAGCTTTCCTGCTGACCATTTTGAATCTGTTTTGGACAAACTTCGTTTGCGTCCCAGCATTTAGAAGAGTGCCAGTCATCATAATGCCTTTGTTTTCATTTTCAGTGTAAAGGAAAGTAGCTAAGCAGTATACTTGACATCACCAAATGTTGTTTTGATTTGCTGGTATGTAGGTATGAGTTGTTGATGAACATACATTTTCTTGACTCACTGTAATGGATATAGTTGTAAAGTAGATACATGTTAGACTTACCAATCAAAAGTTTTGTTCTTGCTAGGTTGTCGGTGAAAGTATCACTACTGCCCTTCAGTTCAGAATTGCTGAATTAACTGATTGTCTGATGATTTGTAAACATGATCTTAACTATGTGACTAAAATACCAGATCGTTACAGTACTGCTCAATGGATGGATACATGTTGAATATCAGTGTGTACTTCGATGTTTTCAATTACTTGACCCTTTTTTTTTAACCTAAAATTTTAACCTCTAGTTTGATAACCTAGTAACAAAATTAAAACTTTGCAAGTTGAATAGCTTCAACTTTAATTTGACATTAGGCTTTCATTTTTCTTTTATTAGCTTAAAGTGGTTCCATTTATAATTGACAGTGGGTTCATGTGACTAAAACTGAGCAAAACTGGTGCAACTTTCTTTTAGTGGGGTGCTGCCTCTTTAAGACTGACTGTACTATCTATCCACCTACACTGGTTTGGCAGTTGATACTGTTGAACATTTAATACATGCTACCATGAATCTGTATATGTTAGTATTGAAGAAAGCTAACGGGTATGCTACCAGTCTTGGTGATAATTTTCCTTACATTGGAATGAAACTATTTAACTTGGGAATAATCCAAGTCTACAGATCCTAAAACACATTACTGCTTGATGTTGAAGCCAGCAAAATAAGATAAATTAATATTAAAAATTGATTTTAACATTTTCTGCCTCTTCTCCAAATTATCTTCTACACACATAAGACAAGTCTATGTAAAGGGGGTTGTTATGTTTTAACTCTTACCATGCCCTATATTAAGGTATTGGCTGGTATATACAGCTAGATGTGTATGTTTATTATGGTGTCTAAAAATTATGAGGTTCATTACTTTCTAGGGGCATACAGGAAATCAGGTTGGCAGTACACCAGTTACTTTTCAGTACACATCTACATTACTAGGATGAGTGCTATAGTGTCCGAGGGCTTTCAGGTTTGTAAAAACACAACCATAAGTTATATTGTCATCACATATGAGTTGAGTATCTATGAACTATCACGTGTATCTCAAAAATATTGGACTGCTGTTTAATGACTGGGGATATTGCTGCATAATTTTCTCCTATTGACTCCTGACCTTTCGGAGAGAGAGAGCGATTTGATGGGATTTGAAATGTGCAAGCTGTCTGAAAAAGATACAGTAAAATAAAGTATGGTTAAGTTGTGTTTGCATTTTTCTTTAAGATACAGCTGTGTGCATTCTCTAATTTGGTTTCAGGTAATCAAAAAGAACCCCTTCTATTTCTCACTGCCCTCTATCAAGAGTTATTTGGAAGGAATGATATAGTTAAGTCTCTATTTTATATTCTGACAAAGTAAATTTGGAAATAAAGTTAAAAACTTGATTGCTAAATGTACTTGTTAGTCAGCTGAGCTAGCACTACCAGGGAGAGCATTTTTAAGCATTCATCAACTGAAAGTAGTTTACTTTTTATCCTTGCTCCTAGCAACTTACTCCTGTCAGTTTTTATTTTTACTATTTGTACAGACCTCCTTGTATAAGTTGTATTTTCCCCCCTTTTGCTAAACAGTAAAGTAGAGCAGGATCTAATGGGCTTTTTGACCTATCCTTGTGAGAAACTTAAATTGGTAGTTATGTATGCTTTTATGTTCAAAGTACTGAGTACCAGTGGGAAGATGAGATCATTTAATTTTGTCACCCTTCCTGAGTATTTTGTTCTTTATGATGTGAAACTTACAATTGAGTTTTGATCTTTGTAGCAGTGTGAAGTGTCTGATTGAGCTCATGTTGGACTTGAGTCTGAATGCTTCATAAACTTAGTGTAAATGAGGACCAGAAATGTGAGTCCATTGGTGTCCGGATCTTGATAATTTATTTTATAAACAACTTTAAAAAACCCAAAAAACATATAGCACAGCTGTACTTTTTTCAGATGAGCTACCCACATGCACTGTTTACACTGATGGAAATGCTCTTTGGGCTCTTCAGGATGGGAGCTGCTAGTCACTCTTCACTACTGAGCTCAAGTATCACAAGGACAGAGAACTTAATTTTTAATTTTACTTATTTGAAATGTGTTATATGTGGCTGTTGGCTCGTGTATGGATAGCGGAGCTTTAGATGATGTACATCTGAGGAAAGCTTATTGAAATATGAATAATTTAAAATTGTCTCTGAGCAAAAGCTCTAACTGAACTGTTTGTATGTTAACACTTCCCTTAGAGTGTTCCTGCTTTATGCCCAGCAGCTCTGGCATCTTACTGTTGCAAGTGCTGAGAACTGCAGAGACTCAAATGCCAGAGACTGTTCTGAGATGGCTAACACTTCTTTAGCTTTGAAACCTGTAGCACTAGGCCCAATGGTTTATTTTAGATTAATTTGAAATAATTTTACTTTTCAATAAAATAGAACTCATTTTATCAATGGTCCACCTGGAATATGGAGGTAATTAAACATTTTAAAAAGCAGATGAGGCTAAAGGTAGATGTTCTTAATTCCAGCAGGTTAATTTCTGTTGTCATGGAGTATCACTTCATCTTAGCTGATCATTTGGTTAGCTGTAGTTCAGTAAAAGACAGCAGTGAAGATGGCACCTCCCAGAATACTTGGTTTGGTTCAATCATTGGTGAGCTCTCAGCCTGTTCTGTTGGCAGCAACTTGGTATTTAATTTTCATGTGACAAAAGTAGAAGCACTAAGATATATTTGCTACTACCTTATGCTGGGCGGTGGTGGCACATACCTTTAATTCTAACTCTTGGAAGGCAGAGGCAGGTGAATCTTTTGAGTTTGAGGCCAGCCTGGTCTACAGAGGGACTTCCAGGACAGCCAGGGCTATAGAGAAACTCCCTGTCTCAAAAAAAAAAAAAGAAACCAAACAGTATGTATATATGTTGTTAAATATATAACTAGTATGCATACATGCATACATACATGGAGTATGGGGGCTATCAGTATATTTTTTTAATGCTAAATAAGCATACTTTTAGTTATGGTGGATTTTTATGCTTACTCCTTTGCTATATAAGTACATCTTAACTTTTTAATACCTCAGTTTCCTGAGAATAGACTTTTTTTTGGTAAATACCTTACCATATCCCAGGGAAACAACCTTCCTTCTTGAAGTACTGGATATGTTCGTAGTGAATCAACTTCAAGTTTCATAAGAATGCTTTAGAGACTTGAATGAGGGTATTTAGTGTCAGTAATCTTTGCATTCTGTGAGATCTATACCCTTACTTGTTCACTTATAACTGCAGCATTTGTCTGTACGTGATATTTTCATAGAAACTCACCATTTTATAAACACAGCACATTGTATGAACTAATAACTACTCCCAAAACTCTTGGAAATCCCCCAAATTCTTATTTCAAAGAGGCATTCATAAGTATTATTTCTTGGGATTTAAATGATTTTACAGTTAAAGTGAGAGATTGTTAAAAAAATGCATGTTTTTCAAGTTCATTAACTGCTTTATGAAAATACTGACATCTTAAGGGCACTGTTACATTAAGTTCCACAGATACATGAAGCTTCCAAAGTTGATTTAAGATAAAATGTAATTGCTAAAGTTTGTTTATACTTTTCAACTTAGTGCCCTAGTATGTAAAGAATTGATCTCTGTCATCTCTAGGGCCAGGTTTTCCTGTGATTGTTAATGGTTATTGATTATTTTTAAGGGAGCTGAACCTACTGCCTTAAATCTAAACCTGCTGCCTTTAAGGCTGCTGTACTCCAAACTGGCTGCACAGTCATCATGAATACCTGCTTTTACTATGAATGCAATTAAACATTTTAAGCCCATCAAGTATTGACTTAACTAGATAAATGTAAATCTACTTGATAACTTATAATTTGGAATCGAAGTACATTTATATGAATGTGAGCATTATGTTTTGAGCTGTATGTTATTTTTCTTCATATTAGGAACTAAAGGTGAATATTGAAAGTTTCATCTTCCTGATTCCAAACAAATACTTTGACTGTTCTGAACTTTTGGTGAAAACTGTGATAAAGTTATGGAGAATGGTATAATGTTTATTGGTCACCTAGTTCATAGTAACTAAGTGGCAGCTATTAGTAATATAGAACAGCTTTTACTGTGTGTTAGAGTACCATTTGAATAGAAATAGATACAAGAGTTTTAAATTAGAAGAAGATTTTATGTGTATGTGTTTGTGTGTGTGTGTGTGTGTGTGCGTGTGCATGTACATGTACATGTAAGGTTCCAGATGGTTGTGAGCAACTATGTAGGTGCTGGGAACTGAACCCAGCACTGCTCTAAGAGCAGCAAATTCCCCTAACCACTGAGCAATCTCTCCAGCTCTAGGTACTAGATTTTATGAAGTAGACGGTAGCATGTGAAGATGTGGTTCTGCTATAGAACATGACTAACAAACTGCCGTGTTCTTACCATCTAGATCCGCCACCTTTGTGTATTGGCCTCAAATGCACTCATTATTTCAAAGCAAGTATCAGTGATGAGTTTCATTTTAGAAACAAGACTACCATATCACACCCCCCCCATACACACCCCAATCCCTTTCATAATCAATGTTCCAATTTCTAGAGGCTGTCTCGTACGTCTCAAATACTTGATACTTTGCTGTGTATGTATTTGAGGAGAACATGAAGTTGATAGTGTAAAATTATGGGTAGTGTCTAAAGACTTAAAGGAGGGGGAAGGGGTTGGGTTTCAAAAACAATCAGCAAAGTACAACAAAAAGCAGCTGAGAACAGGAGAGAAATACTCAAGTAGTAGTAATATATATATGTATGTATATATGTATGTATATAGAGGTTTGATGGATGGTTAAGTGGAAATAGATGAGGTCCAGTAGAGCACAGAAGAGTGTCATCAAGTATTCCAGTTGCGATCAGAAAGGCTCGGTTGCTAACAGTTCAGGATAAATTTATTCCAGCCATTGTCTGCATTTAAAAAGTAGCCCTGAACCAGTCAGCTAAATAGTTACCCGAATTTTTGAATTAAGAGGTGATTGTATGTTGTACTATGGCTTCATTAAATGTTTATCAAGTATGAGCTACAGAACTGTTCTAACCCAGTGAGCCTAGTTTGTTTTCCTGAGAGCACCTAACCAGGTGGCTTTGTACAGGAGGAGGAGAGCACTGTTCTGGATTCATTATAGGATCCTTGCAAGTTTGGGGATGGCTCAGGTTGGTTTGGGGTGGAGAGTCCTATGATTAATGTCATCTCCATGGCTAGGACAACAGCTGAGTAACACATGGTAATAAGAAATCCTTGATGCATTTACTGCCTTAACCATTTTCAGAGAACCTTCACACAATATTGATGAAGCTCTTTTGAGATTAAAATTTTATTTTGCAAATGAGAAAAAAATAGTACTTGAAAGACACATATTAAAGGGCTCACAGATGGTACCATCTGAAGCCAGGCCTCAGGAATCTAGGTCTACTTTTTGTTACCACACACAGTTCCTGACACCTCAAAGAACTTGGAGCTGAATGTTTAATCTTGTTGGATAAATTGATTTTAGTAAACTCCATTAAATTATTCAAATACAGTTGCTTTATTCAGCCTAAAACTTAAATGCTCTAAAAAATACTTAATTGGTTTAGTTTGTAAAATCCATTAAGGGATTTAGAATTAAGTGGATTGTCAAAACACATAGTTGGTTTCCAATGATTTGGTCAGTAATGTAAAAGGAGACAGTCTTTTTTCCTTTAGAACAAGCTTTACAGACTTTCTGTGAAAGATGAACAGCTGTTAAGCTTACTTGCATTTAATTCCACACTCGACACACTGACTGTGCTCTAGTATATTTCTCATTTTTGTCAGATTTTAAGCATAGAAATACTTGTGTGAAGGGGGAGAAAGCAATCTCCAGTATTCAAGTGTAAAATGTAATTACAATGTGTGATAAATATGTACACTTGATCTTACATGAGACAAGTTATTCATTAAACCATGTCTTACAAACTATTCTTAACAAGGTATGTTAGGTAGTTGTGAGAAAAAAACCACTTTAGTGACTCATGTAAGACTCATAGCTACTCATGTCTACCTTAAAAGACAGGTAACTTTTGTTGTTGTTGTTGTTAAACTTGTTTTTTCCAAAGGGGAAATTAGTTGGTATGTGTTTGTGTATATTTTTTTCAGTGTATTGAACTCTCTTGACTAATTATAGTAGATGTTTGAATGTCACATTAAGCCTAGAAGCTTAAGTACTAAGTATGTATTTGCATATCTGGGTAGAAAGACCTGAGATACAATAATCTCTTTGTCTGAGCATAGTCCTGGAAAGTAGATCTGTGGATTGGGCAAAAGTGGTAAACATTGTAGAACAAAGTGTGTGTGTGTGTGTACACATTCATGCATGCTAACATCAGAGCACCAACCAGAAAAGCATCCTGTATGCCAGATATTAACCTAGCTGACACTGCAGAAGAAAACAGTTGTTGTTGTTGTATCAAAACCATTGTGAAATTCATAGAAATCTAAGGAAGGAGAAAGTGTTGAAAGGCTTTAAGTTTCCTGTATTCTTTGAGCAGATGACTATCTTCAAGTCCTAAGGGAGGCTTGAGAACTCAAGGCGTGGTGAGTCAGAACTATAGAAGGCAAGTTTGAACTGTTGGGATGCCCCAGAAAGCCCTTTAGACATAGGTAATAAAAGAAATGTAAATGGGATTTTGTCTCAGCAGCCTAATTCTCTTTGGATTATGACAAGACATTCTGTAGTGTCTCTTAAAATACTTAAACATTTGTGAGGGTTAAAGTTTTCATACTTGTATGTGTATGCGCTTATGTTAGGGATAGTAGTTCACAAACAGCAAAAGAATCCCTGTAAGGATTGAGCTCCTCTTCAGGAATGTGGGCTTTAATGCACCCCAGAGCTGAGAGTTGGCATCCTCTTTATCGAACAGCTTCTTAAGGGTGTACATTCAAGAAGAACAGGTTTTCACAATGTTATGTCCTGTCCCAGAGCAGCCCATTTCCAAGGCCTGGTTGATAGGGGTGTAAAGGCTGAGCTGTACTGCCCCAATCTGGTAGGACTAGAAATCCTCATTCATTAGCACTATGACTTAGCTCAGCTTCCCATTCCTTAGCCCAGCTCCCTAGACTGTTTCCTAGTCAGCTTCCAGAGAGCTGCTCTCTATCTCAGATCCTGTTTCCTAGGGAACCCCGCTGGGAGCGCAGTATGCCTTAGGAGGGTCAGAGGTGACTGGAGACAAAGGTATTGGTGTTTTTTCAATCAGGGAAAATGGAATATGGGAAAACCATGGTAAGAAATTCAGAGCCACTGCAGTTTATGCTTAAGGGATGGATAGTGAAAGAGTGCAGCCTTTTGAAAATTGTGTATTAGGGTTAAAAGCCCTACTTGAGTTAACTTTACATTAAAATCATGCCCGACTAGGTAAGTTATTTAAAATTTTAAACTACAATTTCCTTACCTAGAAAACAGAATTAAGTCATTTCATGTGTTTGTGGTAATGGTTAAATAGCAGTTGCTGTGTTGTGCTAAGTACTCAAGTTTATCTTTAGTATCATTCTTACTGTATAATTCTGGTTTATTTAGTGTCCAACCACACAGAGGAACCAAAGATAGCTTGAAAATGACATCAACCTACCCATTTCATTAGTTGTGGATAACTTGAGGGTGAACCTCAAATAAAAAGAATACATAGTAGCTGTCTTGCGAGTGAATGAGTTCACTGTCATCCTTGACTTCCAGGTTGTCTGGATGATAATGTTCCATACTGCTGGATGATAATGTTCCATACTGCTAAGAGTCTTGTCTGTAGGAATGAGGTTCTGGATAGGAGGCCTGTTTGTAGGTTGAAGAGCCAGTTTTTCATTGTTATCTTGAGCAAGAGCAGAGGCCTGGCAGAGTCTCAGTAGTATCATGAAGGTATAGTGAGCAATTGTAAGACACAGCTTGACTTCTGTGGTCGGCAGAGGGGTTTACAGTCTGTTCATCTTAGAGACTGAGGAAACTAACTCCAGGAAAGCAAGTGTCTGGAGAGTAAAGACCAAAGATGAAGGGCTAACTGATTTCCATAAAGCAATCTGTTGTGCTGCTTAGACTTCTGTTAGGATGGGCTCATGATCACAGAGGACAGAAAATTGAAACAACAGGTATTGTTATCTGTCTAGGATACTAAACAGCTACCACGTGTGAGTTTAGGATTCTCTGTATGAAATAGTTGCCATTTAAACTATGTTTTTAAACTAGAATTTAAACTAAGTTTTAACTCTTGCTTTCAAATGAGTAAAAGGTACTAGGAAGTTTTCCTCACTTCCAGCTAATGACTTACATCCCACTACTCTGAATCACTGGAGGAATGAGTAGTCCCAACTTGAAGTGCATACAGATTTAGGATACACTCGTCACTCTATGGTGAGCTCTGCTGGGTTTGTGTCTCGTACTGCAAATGAGACTGAGGAGTTGCAAGAACCTTGACACACTACCCACTTCTGACAGAGGGCGTTAGGGCCTGTAGGCCAGTAACCTTGATGTGATGTGTGTGAAAGGTACTGCTCCACCTCAGCTTGAGTTCTGAATCACAGGGTGAAGAGGAAGAAATTGGAGGTGGAACATTTGATAGCACAAGACAAGGAATTCTGTCCTTGTTCCCAAGGAGTAATTCAGAAGAGTTTCAGAACTAAGTTTTCTGTCATTCTGTTGAGATGAGTCACAGACAACTCTAACAGTGACCTTGTACCTGTTCTCTCCCCCATGATCTGTAAGATTACACTTCCAAGATACTCAATACTCAGTAGTCTGTTTCAGTGGGAATTTCAAGAGATTTTTTTTTTTTTTGGTCATGGTTGCAAATACAATTTAGGATGAATACTCACTGATGCCGTCACTAGAATCTGTCTGCCCTTAGGCCCAGTGTGCATACAACAACTAGATACGAGAGGTCAGTGTACTGTTTCGGATTCTTTTTGCTGTGTGGGGGATTCTGGTAGCAGAGAACAGATCTTTTTTTTGGGGGTGGGTGTCCCAGTGGGGCTCATTATATAGCTGTGGCTTTCCTGGACCCCCCCTCAACGAGAAAATATCTTAAAAACTGGCAGCCTCAGCTCTCAGCCAAGGAGGAAGAGGCCCAAACTTTGTAAATATGATTTTAGGAGGAGTGATTTCTAACAGAATTCTTTGCCTCCACTCAAATTTTCTGTGGTATGGATCTAGGTAAAATACAAAAAGATAAAAATCTAAGAAGAGGGGAGAAATGGCAATAACCCTAAAAGGAAGAATCATCAGTCAAATTTAACTTACTATATGCATAAATATTATATCTATAGCTACTTATGTATTAGAATAACATTTGATACAATTGAAACTTAACTATTATTTGTAATTTGAAGTCAATAGCATGCCTATAATAATGTTCCAGGATCTTACTGTGTACTGCTACCATTTCCTTTGTGAAAAAGAGGTGACTGCAATCTGTGAGAGGGCGTGTAGCACCATGATCACCTGCTGTATACCTATACAAGGAAGACTACGAACTCCTGGGCCCAGACGTCATGATTTCTTTTAGTTTGATTTTTTTTTTTTTTTTTTTTGCCAGCTCTTGGACAATCCTGGTTTATTTTTGCAGATACTATTCAGGAATAGCTATTTGATAATTTTTTGTTAGATTTTCTTTATGTATAGGAATGTTTTCCTGTATGTATACATGCCATATACATGCCTGGTGCCCTCAGAGGTGCTGGATGCCCATGTGGGAAACTGTGAACAAAACCAGGATCCTTTGCAAAAACAAGTGCTCTTGTGCCAGTTGTGGTATATGCCTTTAATACTAGCACTGGGAGGGAGCAGAGTTGGCACCAGAGGCAGGAAGAGTTCTGAGTTCATGGCCAGTCTGCTGTACATAAAGGAGTTCCTGGACAGCCAGGGCTGTGTAGAGACACAAGTCTCAAAAACAGATAAACCAGTGCTCTTAAGTACTAGACCATCTCTCCAGTCTTATGTTTGTCACTTTTCAAAATTCAATGGAAGGGGCTGGAGAGGTGGCTCAGCGGTTAAGAGCACTGTCTGCTCTTCCAGAGGTCCTGAGTTCAATTCCCAATAACCACATGGTGGCTTACAACCATCTGTAATGGGGTCTGATGCCCTCTTCTGGTGTGTCTGAAGACAGCAACAGTTTACTCATATAAATAAAGAAATCTTTTAAAAAAATCAACTGAGGACAAAATAGAGTCTTGAAATCCTAATTAAGACCATACACAGTTAAAATGAGTATTTTTTTTTTACTCTAAGCAGCCTCTCCTACTTTCCCTTTTACCCAAACATTAAAGCACCAATTTGCCCCATCAGTGAGACATTTGAGGGCATTCTGCAGTGTGATGGCAGAAGTGTGACCTTAGGCATGTCACTGCAGAGCCTGTCGGAAGTTTGGCCGAGGCATCTCACTTGCAGAGCAGTTTTCCTTTATTTCGTATTTAAAGATCTACTTTTAAGTTGTTTTGCAGTCGGGCATCTCTACCATTTTAAAAGACTATGATGGTAGAATTTTCCTTCTAAATTATTACCATAACCAGAGCATAGAAGGTGCTAATAAATATTGAAGCATGATGTGGAATCTTATATAATGGTTAATTCCATGGATGTTAGCACTAAAAAGCCAGGGATCAGCTACCTGATCCTGGAGTGTATAGTGCACAGAATCAAATGTTATTTGTGAAATTAATAATTATTTTAACTTCTTAGGAAAGTGGAAAATTTTAAAAACAGTGCAAGTAATTGATTTAGGAGAGAGCCTGGCTCAGAATGTTTAATGTGTATGAGTGTGAAAGACAAGGGTTGAAGCCAAGGCCTCTTGCATGCTAGACAAGCACTCAATCACTCAGTTATATTTCTGGTCCTGGGTTGCTTTTATTATTACTGAAAAGTATTAGTGCTAGTATTTTGTATAATAAAATTATTTTAACTTGATTATCTAAATATGATAATTTCAAAGAAAGGAATTCAGGCAAGAAAAATGGGACATAAGGTCATGTTTATAATAGCTTATATCTTAGTGTGCTGGCTAGTTTTATGTCAGCTTGACACAAGCTAAAATAATCTGAGAGAAGGGAACCTCAATTTAAAACTGCCTTGATGAGATCAAGCTGTAGAGCATTTTCTAAATCCATGATTGATGGAGGGCCCCGACCGTTGTGGTTGGGTTGATGGTCCTTATCTGTAAGAAAATATGTTGAGTAAGCCAGTAAGCAGCACTCCTCCATGGCCACTATGTCAGCTAGCTCCTTCAGGTTCCTGACCTCACTTCCTTAGATGATGAACAATGACTTGGAAGTTTAAGCCAAATAAACCGTTTCCTCCCCAAGTTGCTTTGGGCATGGTGTTTAATCACAGCAGTAGAAATCTTAAGACACTTAGCAGGCTACCTGTCAGCAGATCATTAGTTGACATGGTCATCCCACCCCGCATTTCCCACACACACACATCCTACTTTCTGTTGTTTGACAGGAAGAGCGGCTTTTTTTTTTTTAATTGAAGAGCTTTAGAGATCCTAGATAATACTCTTGCTCCACCTAGATTGAGTTACTAATGTTCTTTACACAGCTCTCTTTCCCAAGTTGATTGCTGACTGCTTGCTTATTTATAGAAATTAAATGTTTCCTTTTACATTTAATTACCCTTCTTTGTTATTAAAGGAGTTGGAACTTCTTCAACATAGCAAATGGGTGGCGATGTTTGTTTGTTTTTTAAAGATTTATTTATTTTATGTGAGTACACTGTTGCTATCTTTGGACATACACTAGAAGAGTGCATCGGATCCGGTTACAGATGGTTGTGAGCCACCTGTAGTTGCTGGGAATTAGAAGATGCTCTGGGGTCACTAGTCCCATCCTTGGCACAGTTTGGGAATCAGTCAGTTCTAACCAGAGGTCTACATCTCTTTGGTGGAAAATGTTATTTGCAAACCATGATCTTGGTACTTGTTGTTTTTGGGTGTCGTTGATTTTAGACTTTCTTGCCAGATCAAGCAATAATGTGTGTGTGTGTCTAAGTCTAAAGTAGAGATTTTACTCAGTGTACTGTATTATTTTCCTACCTAATTCCTATTCTGAGTTCAAGATGGAAAGTTCAAAAGTGAGAGGTTCACATTCAATTATTATACCTAGTGTTTGACTTGGCACGTGACTATTGTGCTTAATTTTATCAGAGACTGATACAATACCCTGCTGAAGCCAGCCATTTATTGCACAGGCCACAGACATGCCCATTTTAGTGAAAGCCATATATTATTTTTAAAGATTTATTTATTTATTGTATATGAATACACTGTAGCTGTCTTCAGACACACCAGAAGAGGCATCGGATTCCATTACAGATGGTTGTGAGCCACCATGTGGTTGCTGGGAATTGAACTCAGGACCTCTGGAAGAGCAGACAGTGCTCTTAACCTCTGAGCCATCTCTCTAGCCCAAAAGCCATATTTTTGATTTAAGTGGTAGAAATCTGAAAAGTATATTTTAAATGTCTTTGCTGCTCAGTTTACTCAGTTTCTCATGGTACATTCATGTTTTAAACTATAGCCATTACTTAGGAATCTGTTCAAATGTCTTGGCTGGAAGTGTTATCAGTTACAGTCTTGGAAGGGTTAGCAAGATGAAAGAACAAATAATTTACCTGATGAGTCCTCACAATCAAACTTTACTTGTTACCACTGCTGGTACTGAATCATCCCACAGTGGATGCTGCTTTGGCAGCTCTGAGAAACGTTTACCATTTAACGAAATCCCAGGAACTTTAGGTTGCTCACCTAAAGTTAGGAAATAGGTGGCTCAAATAACAGCACAAGATACACTGGACTAGCTTGTTCTTACTTGAGCCTAGAAGAATCCTTAAGCTGTGGTCATTCGTTCTTGGTAGTATGCAGTATTGAGTTGGCCATTATGATCTATCAAGCCTTTCATGAGCAGGTCTTGATCCCTGACAGCCAATGTCTTTGATTACCTGTATTATGTGTCTGTGTGTTCATCAACACTGTTACCAGGGGTATTTTGGTGTGCCTGGAAGAAGTGAGACCCAAAATTAGAAACTTGTAAGACCAGACAAAGCAGCAAACTGCTTTACTGACATGCCAGACCTTCAGGCAGGAAAGCAATATTTAGCCTTGACTGGCTATTGTTCTTGTTAAGCAATACTGAGGGGTGACTAGGGACAGACTGAGGGTAGGAATTTGCTGGTTAAATTCTGTTCCCAGTCGAGCATGGTGGCACATGCCTTTAATCCCAGCACCTAGGAGGCAGAAGTAGGCAGAAGATCTCTGAGTTTGAGGCCACTCTGGTCTTAAAAGCCATTTCTAGGATAGCCAGGACTATACAGAGAAAAACCCTACTTCAAAAAGCCAGTACAAACACACAAAAACCAAACCAACCAAACAAGTGAAAAGCAAAGCAAGAGAAAACAAAACAAAAACCCCAAAACAAACCTGTGCCCTTCAATTCTGATGGAACAAAGTCAGATGACTGAATAAGTTATATTATTTGGCATAAAGAAAACAAACTGTCAGTAAGCTTATACTTAGCCAGCTCCACGGGATGCCTTCACAATGGTTACTACATTGAGTCCTCATACGTCACGTGGTGGGAAATGACTTTATCACTGCATTTTATAGATAGGGAAGGAAATGAGAATGACACTTGCAATGATTACCCAGATAGCAAGTGATCACAGAAACTTGTCTTTGACTTAAATTCAGTGTTTGTGCAATAAAACATTGTGCTGGGCAGCAGCTTGTATTATGACTTTGTTTTCTTTCCGGGGAGGATGTTATTGAAGGAAACACACATTGTCATCCGTGAAAGTGTAAAGCCAGCAGACCTACTTATGTTTTAGATCTAAATACCAAAAGGTCATTTACTCAGGAGTGCTGTCTTTGCTTCCTGGAGTTGTGTTCTTTGCTCATACAGCAAGGTATTCTTTTATTTAACAGTGTTTGGTCCAGTTGGTAGCCACACACCATCTTTGTAGGTTTGCATTACTGGATGCCTCCTTACTCTAGTATAAAAAAAAAAAATGGGAAAAGAGAAGACATTTGCTTTTACTCATTTTCTCCTGCTTTTTGCACAGTGTCTGATATGAAAGAATTTGTTGAAAGAATAATGTTAAGAAGATATAGGAAGAAAATGAGCCAGATTTTGTCATAGACTGAGACTTTGAGAAAAACCCAGAGCAAACAAACCTTAGGTCTCGGCTCTTTTGCTTGCCAGCTCCCTCCCTTCTTCTCCTCCCCTCTTCTCCCTTCTCTCAGTAAAATTTACTCTTTGTGGTGGTTCAAATAGGTTTGGCCCCTATAGGTTCATGTGTTTGAATGCTTGGCTATGGGGGATGGTACTATTAGGATGTGTGTTCTTATTGGAGTAGGTGTTGCCTTGTTGGAAGTGTGTCATTGTATAGGTGGGCTTTGAGGCTATGCTGAGACTCCACAGAGTGCAGAAGAGAGTCTCTTCCTGGCTGCCTGCAGGGTCAAGATGTGGAACTCTCAGCTTCTCCAGCATCATGCCTGCCTGCACATGCCATGTTTCCTGACACAATAATGGAACCTCTGAAACTATAAGCTATCCCCAATGAAATGTTTGCGTCTATAAGAGTTGCCCTGGTCATGGTGTCTCTTCATAGCAATAAAACCCTAACTAAGAGACTCCCTCTCCCCTTCCTCCTCCACTCTCCCTTGGTTTTGTACCCATCCTTCCTCACTTTACTCCATCTAGAACTCTTAATGAATGAAGGTTGTGAAGCATTACATCTACAAGGAAAATGCAAGCCACTGTTGAAAAGGGCTTCAGAAGTTCTGAAATGCTTCACTATATAAAGCAACTGTTGGATTCCTCTAGGATTAGTATTTTTGTAATAATTTTCTCTTTTTCCTGATATTAAAATGTCATGTAGTTTTATTTAGTTATGAAAATAGAAAATTTCAAAAATTATATAATCTAAAAGTGTTAATGTTTATGTACTCTTGATCCAGTTTTAATAATTAGTAGCATTTATCAAGTTGGTTTCATTTTTCTCCCTCAGTGTTTGTTTTTAATATTGATATTATTTAAAGCATATGCAACCCATGTTATAAATGTAATGCTTTTAAAAAACAGCCCCATGCTATCATAATTCATACAAATAATTCTTTCAGTTGCTAGCATATAATTCCTACTTATGCTCAAATACCCATTGTTTAAAATTATCCTAAAATAGTTTTGTTTAGGATCAAACATATTTTATACTACAGCATTCCTCCAAGTCTTTTTAGTCCGTAACAATTCTTTCTCCTTCTACTTTTTACATTGCTGTCTGTTGTATAAACCCGAACATTTATTTCATACTGTACTTTGTCTTATAGGTTTGGCTTATCTTCTCCTTGCCCAAGTTGTTCTTATCCTTTTCATTAAAAAAATTGTAAGACTCATAGTATTAGTGCATGTTTTAGAAGTTCAGTGTGACATTTTAATCCATGTGTGCAGTTTGTGCAGATTAGATCAGGGTAATTAATATACCCATCAGTTCAGTCTTCCATGGGGTTCTTGAGTTCATGTATTGCAAGAAAACTTGTACTTTGTTATATCTTCTCAAAGATGTTTGTATAGTGGAAAATTTTGGAAGACAAAGACAGTGTCTCTTATCTGGAGCAAAGGACAGGCAAGCTTACCTACTGATACGACATCAGAATTTCATAATTTTAGTATTATTTTCCTCAAATGCAACTCACTATGAGCACCTTTATGTTGCTCTGCTGGAACAAGGGCTCAGAGTATCAACATAGTGATGCTTCTCTCACTATTACTGGACTACAGACAACAGACTACCTTTGCTCTTTCTTAGTCTGGGTTTTCAGAAAACAAACCGATAGAGTGCATATGTATCAACCATATCTCTTACTCATCTGTCTATTCCTATCGCTCTTGTGTATAAAGTGAACGTCTGTGTTTAAGAGTTACTAGAGGCATGGGAGAGATGGTTCAGAAGCCAGGAGCTCGTCCTTTTTTAGTAGAGGACCTAAGGTTGTTCCGCAGTACCCGTGGTGGATGGTCCACCTGTAATTCCAGCTCCATGGGATCTGATTCTGTTTTCGGTACTCCATGTGCACCTGCATTTAATAGGCACATAGTCTGTCCACATATTCTACATGTGTGCATAATTAAAATTAATACAACTATTGTCTTGAAAAAGTTACTTTAAGCTGAATGTGGTGGTACATGCCTGTGATCTCAGCACTTGGGAGGTAGAGGTGAGAGGTTTGAGATTTCAGGATTCACCCCTGCTATGTAATGAGTCTAGGGCCATCCTTATATGACACCCTGCTTTGAAAAAAAAAAAAAAAAAGAAGGGAAAAAAAAGTCCACAAACATTTTTTCTTTGGTTATGTTTCTATTTGATAGTTGAGCTCTTTATATGTAATACAAATTGTAAAAATAAAATTGTAAAAATAAGATTTATTTTCTAGAGTAATTTTAGGTTTCTCCCAGGAAAACAGTAGAAAGTACAGTTTCTGGCAAAAAGAGATGGCCAGTTGAGACTCCATATTCCCTGTTACTAGGAGTCCTCATTAGACTCACCCTCACAGATTCCAGGCAGTTTCCCCTGCGCTAGGCTTTCACAGCACATCCCCAAAGCCTGCCAATTCTAGCCATCTCTGTTCCAGCTCATCTCTCCCACACCTGATGCTCCCTCTTCCTGGTCTCATCACCTTTCCTCCAAGTCTGCCTGTATTCTATTTCCCCCTCCCTGTGAGACCATGTATCTTAGACCCCTTATCTTTACCTAACCTCTCTAGGTCTATGGATTGTTGCTTGTTTATCATACTTAATGGCTAATATCCACTTATAAGTCATACATACCATATTTGACCATATTTGTCTTTCTGACTTACCTCTCTCAGGATGATTTTTTTCTTGTTCCATTCATTTGCCTGCAAATTTCATGATGTCTTTTTTTTTTTTTTTTTTTGAGACATAGTTTCTTTGTGTGTAGCTGTGGCTGTCCTGGAACTTGCTTTGTAGCCCAGGCTGGCCTCAAACTCACAGAGATCTGCTTGCATCTGTCTCCTGAGTGCTGGGATTAAATGCATGTGCCACCATGCCCAATGATATATATATATATTTTAAAATTTATTGTATAAATGTACCACATTTTCTTTATACACTATTCTGTTGAGGAACATCTAGGTTGCTTCCAGTTTCTGGCTATTATGAATAAAGTAGCAACAAAAATGGTTGAGCAAGTGTCCTCATGGTAGGATGGATTGTCTTTTGGTTATAGCTAGATCTTGAGGTAGATTGATTCCCAATTTTCTGAAAAACTGCCATATTGATTTCCATAGTGGCTGTATAAATTTGTATTTCCACCAGCAATAGAGCAGTGTTCCTTGTACACTACATCCTTGCCAGCATGAGCTGTCACTTGTGTTATTGATCTTAACCGTTTTGACAGTGTAAGATGGAATCTCAGGGTTGTTTTGATTTGTACTTCCCTGATGGCCAAGGATGTTGAACATTTTGTAAGTGCTTCTTAGTTGGGTTGCCATGTTTAACTTTGATATGGTAGTTTTTGCTTCGTCTTATTATAGTTTATTTTGTCAGGTTTGGTTGCTGTCTCTTAGAAGCCTGTTCTTTTCTAATGATACAGGGAGTAGATATGGAGAGGAGGGGCTGGGAGATGTAGAGGGAGGGGAAACTGTACTCGGGTTATATTGTATGAGGAAAACATTTTCAATAAAAGAAAGAGAAAAAAAAGAGTAGAAAGAAAAGAAGGAAGAGAGGAAAAGAAAGAAAGAGGAAGAAAGAGAAAGCAGAGGTCTTGTGCATGCTCTGTCTCCACCCATAGACATGGTGCTGTTAACCTCTCTGACACAGTGGCGTGTGTTACAGCCATCATTACCAGATCTTAAATTCACACCAGGGTTTAGTGTGGGTGGTATAAATTCTACATGTCTGACAAATGTATAACACAGAAAGAATAATTTTACGGTTTTCAAAGTCTTTTAATTACCTGCCCCCAATCCTTGGCTACCATTTTTTTCATTGTTTTTGAAGATATGCTTTTCCCAGAAAGTCATATTATTGCTCCTGTATAGCCTGTAACCTTTCCACATAGGCCTTTTTGACTTAATAATATGCATTGAGCTGTGACTTTGTGTGGCTTGCTAGTTAACTTCTTTTTAATGCTTCATATTTCCTTTGCCTAGATATACTGGTTTGTTTTATTCATTTACCTACCGGGGAACATCTCATTTGCTTCCAAGTTTGCCAGTTATTAAATACGGCTTTTACGATCATCTGTATGAAGGTTTTTGTGTTGACATAGTTTTCAGCTCATTTAGGTAAGCATCAAGGAATGTGGTTATTTACACTGTAAGAGAGTTTTGAGAGGAAAAAAAAATAAACCTGCAAAACTGCCATCCACCAGGACTGTCCTGTTTTCCTTACCATCAGCAGTGACAATATTCACTGCTTATATTTGGTGGTGGTCTCAGTTTTGGCCTTTGTTACTGGTATGGAGTAGTGCCTAGTTGCTGTTTTAATTTGTAATTCTCTAGTAAAACTGTTAGCAAATTACCTTTATATGTTTACTTTCTTCCTTCATCTGTTTCTTTTTAGACAAAGTCTCATTCTATAGCCCAAGCTGTTTGGGAATTTATTATGTAGCCCAGGCTGGCCCTTGACCAGACATTGATCTTCCTGCTTCAGTCTCCCAAATGCTGGGATTATAGGTGTGAACCACTGAGCCCAGCTTACTTTCCATTTTCTCTGTTATTTTATCTTTTAGGATCTTTGCCTGTATTTAATAATATTACTCAGGCTTTTTAAAATTGGTTTCAAGTTTTTAAAAAATAGTTTGAATAATTCTATTCAAACTATTATATATATATATATTTTTGGTTTTTTGAGACAAGGTTTCTCTGTGTAGTCCTGGTTGTCCTGGAACTCACTCTGTAGACCAGGCTGGCCTCGAACTCAGAGATCCGCCTGTCTCTGCCTCCGAAGTGCTGGGATTAAAGGTGTGCACCACCACCGCCCGGCATATCATATATATTTTTATAGTATTCTTTCTTCAATGCTTTTCACAGATTCAAAAATCACCTATGTTTCCCCCTGTTGTCTCGTAGGCATCTTGTAGTTTTACATATTACATTTAAGTCTACATTTTGAGTCCATTGTTAAGGATATAAGATCTTGTCTGCATTCGTTTTGTTGAATGTAGAAGTCTAATTGTTCACTTCTTTTTTTTTTTTTAATTAAAATTTTTTTTTTTTTTAGTTTTTCTTTCTTTCTTTTTTTTTTATTGGATGATTTATTTACATTTCCTATGTTGTCCCCTTACCCCATCCCCCACCACCCCCTCGGAACCCCCAATCCCCTCGCCCCTCCTCCTTCTTCTCTGTGGATGTAACCTCTATCTACCCCCCCCCACTCCCACCTCCCCACCCTCAAAATTCCCACCCCCTGGGGCATCCAGCCTTCATGAGGTCAAGGTTCTCTTCTTCCACCTATGCCCAGCAGGGCCCTCCACTTTTACATATTCAGCTGAAGCCCTGGATCCCCCCCCCAAGTGCTCCCAGGCTGGTGGTTTAGACCCTGGGAGCTGTGGTTGGTTGGTATTGTTGCTCTCCTCATGGTGCCACAAATCCTTTCAGCTCCTTCAGTCTTCACTCTAACTCCTCTATTGAGAACCCCATGATCAGTTCAATGGCTAGTTGTGAGCATCTGCCTCTGAATATGTCTGACTCTTGAAGGCCTCTGAGGAGACATCCATATCAGGCTCTTATCAGCATGCACTTCCTGTCTTCCACATCAGCATCTACCTTTGGTGATTGCACATGGGATAGATACTCAGGTGGAGTGGTCTTGAGACGGCCCCTCCTTCAGTTTCTGTCCCTCACTTTGTCTCCATATTTGCTCCCTTGAGTATTTTGTTGCTCCTTCTAAGAAGGACCAAATCACCCTCACTTGGTCTTCCTTCTTTATGGGCTTCATGTGGCCTGTGAGTTGCATCTTGGGCATTTCAAGGTTCTAGGCTAATATCCAATAATCAGTGAGTGAATACCATGTGTGTTCTTTTGTGATTGGCTTACTTCACTCAGGATGATAATTTCTAGTTCCATCCATTTACCTAGGAACCTCTCGAATTCATTGTTTTTTTTTTTTTTAAGATTTATTAATTTATTATATATGAATACACACTGTAGCTGTCTTCAGACACACCAGAAGCACCAGAAGAGGGCATCAGATCTCATTACAGATGGTTGTGAGCCACCATGTGGTTGCTGGGATTTGAACTCAGGACCTCTGGAAGTGCAGTCAGTGCTCTTAACCACTGAGCCATCTCTCCAGCCCGAATTCATTGTTTTTAATAGCTGAGTAATACTCCATTGTGTAAATATACCACATTTTTTGAATCCATTCCTCAGTTGAAGGACATCTGGGTTCTTTCCAGCTCCTGGCTATTATAAATAAGGCTGCTATGAACATAGTTGAGCATATGTCCTTATTATATGTTCGAGCATCTTCTGGGTATATGCCTAGGAGTGGTATAGCTGGATCCTTGGGTAATGGTATGTCCAATTTTCTGAGGAACCGCCAGACTGATTTCCAAAGTGGTTGCACCATCTTACAGTCCCACCAACAATGGAGGAGTGTTTCTCTTTCTCCACACCCTCGCCAGCATCTACTATCACCTGAGTTTTTAATCTTAGCCATTCTGACTGGTGTGAGATGGAATCTCAGGGTTGTTTTGATTTGCATTTCCCTGACTACTAAGGATGCTGAACATTTCTTTAGATGCTTCTCGGCCATTTGAGTTTCTTCCGTTGAAAATTCTTTGTTAAGCTCTATACCCCATTTTTTAATAGGGTAATTTGGTTGTCTGGAGTCTAATTTCTTGAGTTCTTTGTATATATTGGATATTAGCCCTCTATCAGATGAAGGATTGGTAAAGATCTTTTCCCAATTTGTTGGTTGTCGTTTTGTCCTATTGACAGTGTCCTTTGCCTTACAGAAACTTTGCAATTTTATGAAGTCCCATTTGTCAATTCTCGATCTTAGAGCATATGCCATTGGAGTTCTGTTCAGGAACTTTTCCCCTGTGCCCAAGTATTCGAGGCTTTTCCCCACCTTCTCTTCTATTAGTTTCAGTGTATCTGGTTTTATGTGGAGGTCCTTTATCCACATAGACTTGAGCTTTGTACAAGGGGATAAGAATGGATCAATTTTCATTCTTCTACATGTTGTCTTCCAGTTGAACCAGCACCATTTGTTGAAAATGCTGTCCTTTTACCACTGGACAGTTTTAGCTCCTTTGTCAAAGATCAAGTGACCATAAGTGTGTGGGTTCATTTCTGGGTCTTCAATTCTATTCCATTGATCTTCCTGCCTGTCTCTGTACCAATACCAGGTAGTTTTTATCACTATTGCTCTGTAGTACAGCTTGAGGTCAGGGATGGTGATTCCTCCAGAAGTTCTTTTATTGTTGAGAATAGTTTTCGCTATCCTGGGTTTTTTGTTATTCCATATGAATTTGAGAATTTCCTTTTCTAACTCTGTGAAGAATTGAGTTGGGATTTTAATGGGAATTGCATTGAATCTGTAGATTGCTTTTGGCAAGATGGCCATTTTTATTATATTAATCCTGCCAATCCATGAGCATGGGAGATCTTTCCATCTTCTGAGATCTTCTTCAATTTCTTTCTTCAGAGTCTTGAAGTTCTTGTCGTACAGGTCTTTCACTTGCTTGGTTAGATTCACACCAAGGTATTTTATATTATTTGCAACTACTGTGAAGGGTGTCATTTCCCTAATTTCTTTTTCAGTCTGTTTATCTTTCATGTAGAGGAAGGCTACTGATTTGTTTGAGTTGATTTTATAACCAGCCACTTTGCTGAAGTTGTTTATCAGGTTTAGGAGTTCTCTGGTGGAAGTTTGGGGGTCACTTAAGTATACTATCATATCATCTGCAAATAGCGATATTTTGACTTCTTCCTTTCCTATTTGTATCCCTTTGACTTCTTTTTGCTGTCTAATTGCTCTGGCTAAGACTTCCAGTACTATATTGAATAGGTAGGGGGAGAGTGGGCAACCTTGTCTAGTCCCTGATCTTAGTGGGATTGCTTCAAGTTTCTCTCCATTTAGCTTGATGTTGGCTACTGGTTTGCTGTAAATTGCTTTTACTATGTTTAGGTAGGGGCCTTGAATTCCTGATCTTTCCAAGACTTTTATCATGAAGGGATGTTGAATTTTGTCAAATGCTTTCTCAGCATCTAGTGAGATGATCATGTGGTTTTTTTCTTTAAGTTTGTTTATATAGTGGATTACATTGATGGATTTCCGAATATTGAACCATCCCTGCATTCCTGGGATAAAACCTACTTGATCATGATGGATGATTGTTTTGATGTGTTCTTGGATTCGGTTTGCTAGAATTTTATTGAGTAATTTTGCATCGATGTTCATAAGGGAGATTGGTCTGAAGTTCTCTTTCTTTGTCGGTTCCTTGTGGGGTTTGGGTATGAGTGTAATTGTAGCTTCATAGAACGAATTGGGTAGTGTTCCTTCTGTTTGTATTTTGTGGAATAATTTGAAGAGAATTGGTATTAGGTCTTCCTTGAAGGTCTGATAGAATTCTGAACTAAAACCATCTGGTCCTGGGCTTTTTTTAGTGGGGAGACTTTTAATGACTGCTGCTATTTCCTTAGGGGTTATGGGACTATTTAGATGGTTTATCTGCTCCTGATTTAACTTTGGTACCTGGTATCTGTCTAGGAAATTGTCCATTTCATCCAGATTTTCCAGTTTTGTTGAGTATAGGCCTTTGTAGTAGGATCTGATGACTTTTTGAATTTCTTCAGTTTCTGTTGTTATGTCTCCCTTTTCAGTTCTGATTTTATTAATTTGGATACTGTCTCTGTGCCCTCTGGTTAATCTGGCTAACGGTTTATCTTTCTTGTTGATTTTCTCAAAGAACCAACTCCTGGTTTTATTGATATTTTGTATTGTTCTTTCTGTTTCTATTTGGTTGATTTCAGCCCTGAGTTTGATTATTTCCTGCCTTCTACTCTTCCTGGGTGTATTTGCTTCTTTTTGTTCTAGAGCTTTTAGTTGTGCAGTCAACTTGTTAGTGTGTGCTCTTTCCAGTTTCTTTTTGTAGGCACTTAGAGCTATGAGCTTTCCTCTTAGCACTGCCTTCATGGAGTCCCACAAGTTTTGGTATGATGTGTCCTCATTTTCATTGAATTCTAAAAAGTCTTTTATTTCTTTCTTTATTTCTTCCTTGACCAAGTCATCATTGAGTAGAGAGTTGTTCAGTTTCCATGTGCACGTGGGTTTTCCATTGGTTTTGTCATTATTAAAGACCAGTCTTAGTCCGTGGTGATCTGATAAGATGCAAGGGATTATTTCAATCTTTTTGTATCTGTAGAGGCTTGTTTTGTGACCAATTATATGGTCTATTTTGGAGAAGGTACCATGAGGTGCTGAGAAAAAGGTATATTCTTTTGTTTTAGGATGAAATGTTCTATAGATGTCTGTTAAGTCCATTTGGTTCATAACTTCTGTTAATGTCAAAGTGTCTCGGTTTGGTTTCTGTTTCCATGATCTGTCCTTTGCTGAGAGTGGGGTGTTGAAATCCCCCACTATTATTGTGTGAGGTGTAATGTGTGTTTTGAGCTTTAGTAAAGTTTCTTTTATGTATGTAGGTGCCCTTGCATTTGGAGCATAGATGTTCAGAATTGAGAGTTCACCTTGGTAGATTTTTCCTTTGATGAGTATGAAGTGTCCTTCCTTATCTTTTTTGATTAATTTTGGATGAAAGTCGATTTTATTTGATATTAGAATGGCTATTCCAGCTTGTTTCTTGGGACCATTGGCTTGAAAAATTGTTTTCCACCCTTTTATTCTGAGGTAGTGTCTGTCTTTGTCACTGAGGTGCGTTTCTTGTATGCAGCAAAATTCTGGGTCTTGTTTGTGTATCCAGTCTGATAGTCTGCGTCTTTTTATTGGGGAATTGAGACCATTGATGTTAAGAGATATTAAGGAAAAATGATTGTGGCTTCCTGTTATTTTTGTTATTAGAGGTAAAGTTATGTTTGTATCTTCTTTTGGGGTTGTTGGAAGATTACTTACTTGCTTTTTCTAGGTTGTAGTGTCCCTCCTTGTGTTGGCATTTTCCATCAATTATCCTTTGAAGTGCTGGGTTTGTGGGAAGATATTGTGCAAATTTGGTTTTGTCATGGAATATCTTGGTTTCACCATCTATAGTGATTGAGAGTTTTGCTGGGTATAGTAATCTGGGCTGGCAATTGTGTTCTCTTAGGGTCTGTATGATGTCAGTCCAGGCTCTTCTGGGTTTTATAGTCTCTGGTGAGAAGTCTGGTGTAATTCTTATAGGTCTGCCTTTATATGTTACTTGACCTTTTTCCCTTACTGCTTTTAGTATTTTTTCTTTGTTTTGTGCATCTGATGTTTTGATTATTATGTGACGGGAGGTATTTCTTTTCTGGTCTAGTCTATTTGGTGTTCTGTAGGCTTCTTGTATGTTTATGGGCATCTTGTTCTTTAGGTTAGGGAAGTTTTCCTCAATAATTTTGTTGAAGATATTTACTGGCCCTTTAAGTTGAGAATCTTCATTCTCATCTATACCTATTATCCTTAGGTTTGGTCTTCTCATTGTGTCCTGGATTTCCTGGATGTTTTGAGTTACGAGTTTTTTGCATTTTGCATTTTCTTTGACAACTGTGTCAATATTTTCCACCGTATCTTCTGCATTTGAGATTCTCTCTTCTATCTCTTGTATTCGGTTGGTGATGCTTGCGTCTGTGACTCCTGATCTCTTTCTTAGGTTTTCTATCTCCATGGTTGTCTCCCTTTGAACTTTCTTTATTGTTTCTATTTCTAGTTTCAGATCCTGAATGTTTTTGTTTAATTCCTTCTTTGTGTTTTCTTCCATTTCTTTAAGGGATTTCTGTGATTCCTCTTTAAGGGCTTCTATCTGTTTACTTGTACTCTCCTGTATTTCTTTAAGGGAGTTACTTAATTCCTTCTTATAATCCTCTATCATCATCATGAGAAGTGATTTTAATTCTGAATCCTGCTTTTCAGTTGTGATGGGGTGTTCAGGGCTTGCTATATTGGGAGAACTGGGCACTGATGACGCCAAGAAACTTTGGTTTCCGTTGCTTATGTTCTTGCGCTTGCCTTTTGCCATCTGGTTAACTCTAGTGGTACCTGCCCTCACTGTGTAAAACTGGAGTCTGTATTTCCAGTTATCTTGCTTATTGCAGAGCTCCTCAGAGTCCAGAGGTCTCTGTGGTCTTATGCTCCTAATCTCCTGGGTGGAAGAACTCCTGGGACTCAGGCCACCTCTTGGATCTGGAAATCCTTCTGCTCTGAGTGCAGTGGGTCCTCGATGACTCAGGATTCAGTTTCAGCTGCTCTGAGTGCAGTGGCTCCTGGATGACTCAGGATTCAGTTTCTCAACAGGACAGGAGCAGACCAACTCTGTGTCTGCTCCAGCCCAGAGGACCAGGCAGGGGCGGAAGGGAAGTGGAATTCCAGAGGGGCGGGGTTTGGGTAGCTGCTGTGCCCTGGATGTCCCTGGCTCCCCGATGTATCTCTGGGGTTTAGGGAGTGAGATGGAGTTCTTACCAGCTGCTCTGAGTGCAGTGGCTCCTGGATGACTCAGGATTCAGTTTCTCAACAGGACAGGAGCAGACCGACTCTGTGTCTGCTCCAGCCCAGAGGACCAGGCAGGGGCGGAAGGGAATTGTTCACTTCTTTGTTTCCCTCC
>NW_021621003.1:982973-1048394 GCF_004785775.1 Grammomys surdaster | reverse complement strand
TCTCTCTCTCTCTCTCTCTCTCTCTCTCTCTCTCTCTCTCTCTTTCCTTCTTTCTGGTGATAGAGATTGAACCTAGGGCTTTGACATACTAGATAAGTACTCTACCACCAACTGCAATGTTAGAGGTCCTGCAAAGAAGCCCTGACAGATCATTTTATGTATCTGTGAAGGTGATGTCTCAGTTGCATTGAAGACCACAGAGTATTGAGGATTCCAGGACTACAGAAGTTGCAAATGTAGAGTGTAGCTGGTCCAAGAACGAGCTATGTTTGCTGTTGGAAGGATGGAGCTATTCAGGCACTTTGAGGTCCAGATGATTTTATTATGCTCTCCAGGAGCTGACATACAGCTGCAGGACTTAGTGTTTGTCCTCTGGGGTTGGTTTTACTATGATCCAATCTTCCCTTGCTGTGCTCCCTTATCCTTGCTGGAATGAATATGTTTATTGCATGCCATCCTACATATGTACCTTGTTTTTTATTTTCATGATTTACTTATTTGTAGATTTCATATGTGAGTGTACTGTTTGCATCATTTGCATTCTTCCTTCTCCCATGTCTCACTAACCACCCCCTGTCCAATTCATGACCTCTCCTTCTATAATTGTAAGTATAGATTATTTTGTTTATATATATTACACACACATACTAACATAACATAATGTGTCTAATTAGTGGTGTTATTTGCACATATTTAGAGCTGACCATTTAGGATTTAACTGTTGTCTCTAAAAACTCTGGCTCACCCTCTTTCATTAGCCAATAGCTCTTCATCTTGGTGCATGGCCTTGTGAAATTTCCCTCCATCCACACTGGCATGTGAATGAGAGTTGACGTTGTAATGGCTAATATTGCCAACTTGTCAGAACCTAGACTTTCTTAGGGGACGAAGCACTAGACTGGATTGACTGAGGTTGGAAGATCACTCTAAATGTAGACAGCATTGTTCCATGGCATCCAGGACTGAAGACAAAGGAGCACAGGTACCAATGCCAGCACTCATCCTCTCTGCTTTGACTGTGGACCAAATGGCAAGAGCTGCTTCAGGCCCTTCTACCACCCTGATGTCCTGTATTTCAAACCATGACTCCAAATAAACTATTCTTTCTTTAAGTTGCTTCTCTGAACTTAGTCATATAGCAATGGAAGAAGTAAGAAGATACACATTTCTAGTCCCTTTGTAGAGTCCTGAGGATCATTTCACACCCACACATGGCAAACATTAACTTCAAACCTCTGACCTAAAACTCAACTTCTGCTCAGGTTGTATTTTTCACCCTTTGCTTCGCAACATAATAGTTAAATTTTGTTTTAATTTTATAATGGAGGTTTTTTAAAAAAATATTTTTGTTGTTTAAACATAGGCATGACTAAGATATGCCATTTCATTGTTACATTCTCTAGAGTCTCTAGTTCACTGACCACCATGTAGACTAGCAAGGGCTAGGTTTGGGGGTGATCTAAAACATCACAATTGAGAGGTCACGAGTGAGAGAGGGCATCAAGGTTGAAGACAGGATATCCTACCTGCCTGGTCCTGAGCTGGACCCTGGGCTGAAGATCAACAGTGAATGAGGATCAGTCAACTTTTGGCCAAGTGGAAATGAAACCACATGATTATTGTTGCCTCCCCACTGGCCCTGCTAGCTTCCTTACTGCCAGGTTCTTGTATTTAAGAAGTCTTCTCGGGGTTTTGTGTGAGTATTTACAGCATGGATTTCTCTTGCCTTAGCTGGTAGACTGAGACACTGGTAGAGACAGTCACTTTAAATTTAAATATTTGTAATTGATGACCTTTATTGACTGTACCTGCTGTGTGTTCCTATGCCCAAGCTTTTGACATTTCATGTGTTTCCATATTGTGTTAGCATAATTGTATCCTTCAGTTCGTAATGTTTCATACATGCCAATCTTTATTGACTAGTTCTCAGTTGTCAAAACCCTTTCAGCTCAACCATCTCTGTGTTACTGTTTACAGTCAACTCTACTGTAGGCCAGCTTACTATTGTAAAATTAGAAGAGTGTTAGGGATTCCAGAAATCTTGAATTCTCCCCCCTTACTCATCCCAACCATTCAGATACTATATCATACTTGATATGTGGTCAGATGCTTTATATTCCAAGTCTTAGACAATTGTAGCCTGCAAGGAACAGTGAAAGAGATGCAGAGTAGCCTCACAGATTGTGTGGCAGAAGTAGATTAAAAGGGGAACTGAGGGAGGGAGAGTAAGTTGGGATGACTTCTGTCTTTGGAACTCTTTGGGCAATTCATCTTGTCTTGACACGTACATGGCTTACTCTGTTGGGGAGCACTTTGTAATAGCTGGGCATGGCTCCATACACCTGCCTCTAATGACTCCCTTGGAAATTACATCTTATTTTAAAGCCTTGGTATGCCTTTGATAGCCTAGACCACTTCCGAAATATTAAGCCAGGAAAGAAGTCATTAACTAGATAATAGAAACTTTGCCAATAATAGTGAAAGAAATGGAAGCAGCTTAGAGCAAGACAGATCAATGTGAGACCCACCTGCCCACTTTCTAAGAAACAGCAACAGGAAGATGTCTGGCTGTTGAGTGAAACCCAGAGCAGCAAGCAGGCAAAGCAGCAGGGTCAGATCAGGAAGTTTCTGAAAATCTTTGCTGTTTTCCATGTTTGTGTGTGTGTGTGTGTGTGTGTGTGTGTGTGTGTGTGTGTGTGTGACCAACTTTATTTTTTTTAGTTAAGGAATCAGCCAGCAGAGGGCTCTCAAAGGAGCTTAGTTCTCTTAAATATTTATGTGGCATCTTTGAGCTTTTAGTTCTTTTCTGTATTAAAGGATTCGAAAAGGAAAACAAAAACAAAATCAAATGAGCGAACTGGTAAAACAGCAGGCTAAAGCCTCAGCGTGTATCACTAACACTGACTCACAGAGAACAAGGTCTGTAGGTGGCCAATGGCCGCAGCCTGCAGGGCCTATTTCCTGTTCCCAGCTGTAGATGGTACTGAGGTTCTCACTTCTTTGTTTTCCAAGGAGGAGATGGATAGTGATGATTTGTGTAAATAAACATGTGACATGTTGGAAATACACTGAATACAAAAGGTAAGCCCTTTCCAAATAGGTTTTATTATTACTACTTTGGATTTATTTACTTTATGCATAGCTGTATGAATGTTCTGCCTGCACATGAGTATGTACACATGTCCATGCAGGTGTCTGCAGAGGCTAGGATATCAGAACTGGAGTTACAGGTGGTTATGAACTGCTCTGTGTGGATTTTGGGAATCAAAGCCAGGTCCTGGGCAAGAGCAGCAAGTGCTTTTGAACTATTGAGCCATCATCTCCACTTTTCTCCCTTTTTAAATAGTTATAAAGACATTTACCAATAAATTGAATCAATATGAATAAAAATTGGTCACATATAAGGGCTGTGTTATCTCTGTTCCTCCCATGTCAGGGGATTACCAGGTTCTTAAATTCTCCACTTCTGGTCATCTGCAGTTAGCTGTTCCATATTTGTATGAAGTCTATGTGCGTGGTTTTGGATTGCATTTTGTGTGACTTTAGTGGTGGGGACTAATCGTGTGTGTGTGTGTGTGTGTGTGTGTGTGTGTGACCTTGTGCATGGTAGGTAAGTATTTTATCACTGAGCTGCACTCCCAGCCTTAGAACTGTTGAAGAGTACAAGACCTTTCAGTAAGGGATTCAGAGAACAGAACACTAGAAACATCATTTTCCTCCTTACTGTGAGCCTGGATTTCATACCAACATCTTTTGCTTCATTTCTGGACCTCCCTAATTTTGAGGTTTTCTCTGATAAATTCCAGGGCAAAATTAAATGTTTTCTTGAAGCAAATGGGCACTTTAGAGCCCCTTTATTTAGCCTCTGGATTGTTGGCCATCACTCTGGAATAGAGTCACACCATTGTCATGCTTTGTAGATGTGTGGCGTGTCAGGGAGCTGGTTCCTTACGGTGCATATGCTCATGGACATCTGTTCTTTGGGAAACTGTTCTGACTTCATGTTATTCCACCAAAGTGCTCAATTCCACCCTCACAGAGGTGGAGTGTATACTGTCATGACTGTCAGATTCCTTATGGGGATCCATTTCATACTAGCGAGGTGTGAAATATTAAATACTTCTGCTCTTGCTAAATTGAAAGATTGCATACTTTAGCTACTAATGTGTGTGTCTGTTATAGGCCCTTACGTCTATTTTTCTAACACTACCATAATCACGCTAGAGGGTTTTTATTATTGTTATTTTTGTTTGTTTTTGTTTTTTGGTGTATCTTGTCTTATTCCTTTACCTTCAGACGACTTGTAGCTTTGTTTAGAATGTGCTTCTTGAAGATAGTATAGAGGTGCTCCTGGCTCCTCTCCAGGCTCTCCATTTCCAAACATAAACCAGCTTATCAACTACTTACATTTAGTATGGCTTTTGGTACCTTTGGGCTTTAATCTGTGATCTTATTGTTTGAATTTCTTGGTTTTTATTAGCCTTTTTTTTCTGAATTAAAAAAAAACGACTAGATTTTTCTTCATCTTACTGGCTTTTAGTTTAGTGGTGGTGACAGTTTATACCCCCGCCCCTCTCTGTGTGTGTATGTGTGTGTGTGTGTATGTGTGTGTGTGTAGAGTAGGCTGGCCATCAAGCCTAGTCATGAAACTCACTGTCTTCACCTCCCCAGTGCTGGGTTAACAGATACACCACTTTGCTGTACTTTTTAAAATGTAGGTTCCAGGGATTGAACTCTGGTCACCAGGCTCTGTGGCACGAGTGCTTTTAACCTGCAGAGCCATTTCACTGGCTCCCATAGACAATTTCTTTATCACTCTTGCACATTGCTGTCATGTGTCTAGGTGAGTCTGCGACCAATGGATGAATGACATTTGTTCATCATTGAACAATAAGTTAGCTGTACATGGAAGTTGTAGCCGCTAGGGCCTATGTAAAATATTAAGGCCTAGATGGAATGTTAATGCCTAAGTAAAATGTTAAGGCCTAGATAACAGCTTCCTGGCTAGCTTCCCATTATAAGTAAGCTTTCTCGTATGTTTTTGCTGTTACTAGGAAAATTTCTAATGCCAAGATTGATTATATATTCTGTTATGTTCTGTGCCCTTGGAAACCAATCATGACAGATGTCAGAACTGTTTTGTATAGTTACCCACAATAAGCTTGGATCTGAACCAACCACCCAACCTACTTCCTGCACCTATATATAAGTTTTTATGGTATTTGCCTTTATAAACTGCCCCTGGGATGGATCCCAACATAAGAGAGACACTTGCACCAATATTAGAAATTATTTGAAAATAGACCTCCATTTTGAGTAGTGGTAAAGTGAAGTGGAAACTTCTGGTTTCTCTGGAAAGTCAGCTATGTCAAATGATGCTTTGCTGGGGCACACAGGTGAAAGGATGCTAAAGCAGACACATGAAAGGACACATGATGTTAGAAGGAATATAAATACAACCCAACAGACAGTGGATGATGCTGGATGGTATTGGTACACTTTACCATTGTTTATTGGTCACTGTCATGACTCCACCAAGAGAAACAGACCAAAATGCTTCTGGTAGTGTTCTGGCAGCCTGTTGCTGCTTCTGAGGACTCAGGCCAATTGGCAGAGTCAAGTGGAAGTTTTTGATTATGTCAGCTGCTACAGACTCACTTGGAGTTTTAATAAGACAAAGCCATGAAAAGTTTTGCTGAGGCAAGACCCGTGGAAGGTAAGACCCATGGGAGGACATGTGATGTTCAGAGATAGTATAAATAGAACTCAAAGGAGAGCTTGCATAGCTAGCTTGTCAGTGCTTTGTTGGTCTTGAGTCTTCATCTTCACTTCACTTCATTGAGAGTATGGCAGAGAATTTTTCTCTGCAGGTGTCCCTGCTGGTCCTGTTCAATCTTGCTGACTTGCACTGATTTGGTGGAGGCCTGGCTGTTTCTGCTAGGCTGTGCCACCACTGCTGATTCATGTTTTCTATGACACTACTGAACTGAACTGTTGGTATTCTGACAATTGGATTACTTCTAAACAGCAAACATCAGAGCCTTGCCACTTCTTCTGGATCAACCAGCCATTGCTAATTTGTGTGAACTGAACTCATGATAGCCTGACAATGCAGCTTGGATTAGCTCCAAAGAACAATTTCTAAACAGGTCCACTTCCCTGTGTCCTAATAACCTTTCTTTTCTACTACCTCTGGTGGGTGGTGGGCTAGAAGAGAAGTTAAAGCATTTAAGAACCCTTATTAAAAATAGGGTTTGAAAAAATCTAAGCCTACAGTAAAGTTTAAGTTCCCAAGACCTCCCTTAGAACTGACATTCTACTTGGCAGAAAGTGTATGTATGTAGATAACTGACATCCTGCTTGGCAAGTTAAGACATGAATGTTAGACAAGTCCCATCCTTGTAGACAAGTTAAGACATGAATGTTAATACCCCAACCAATAGAAACAGGATAAATTCATGACAAAGACATTTTCCTAAGGAAATCCTCTATCCCCAAATCCTGATTGGTAGAATAACTTGGCACAGATGTTTGTGGATTTTAGGCTTAAAAGCCCTGTAGGATCTTAACTCAATGTCATGGTTCAGTTCCTGAATCTGGACCATGGCCCTCGTCAAGTGGTCCTAGGGTGTATGTTCAATAAACTATCCCTGTCTTACTGAGACTGGTGTTTGTGTGACTTGTGAGGTGATTCCTGGACCCCAACATCATCGACTCCTTTACACACATCCCACCAAGTAGTTCCTATTCTGCCACTCTTTAGCTAGATTCCCAAGTTGACGAGTGCTTTTTCAAAACTACCTGACCAGGAGGGAAGCATGATAGAAGGGAAGTTAGTGTGATAAAATGTATAGCAGCTGATGTAAGCTAAAGTTACTTAGACAACTTACACTCTAGACTGTTTCTAGCTTGCAGTGACATTGTGTGAAAGACAGAGCTTTCTTAAACACTCCTGCACCCAGACTTGACAGCCTTCTGCACTAATGATGCCCCACAATAGAATGGATGGATTACAGACTTACTGTGGCATCTTAAATGTACCTTCACTACTTGCCACTGAACCTAACTACTTGAGCTGAGTCCTTGGAAGGAGAAAGTTAAATGCTAATTCTCCACATGTGTGTCATGACCTGCATGCCACTTCCCCCAAATGAAAGAATGTTATATTTGGACATATTTGAGAATTAAAATACTTATTAACAACAAGAAATAACTCACTACCAGCCCAGTGTCAGAATACCACCTCTAAAACAAGAGGAGGAACTCCAAATCTTGATTGCTGTTAACTTTTTGTCCACACAACAGGTGATTCTAACCTCAGGCCTGCACCCAGCACTGCTGTTCCCATTCATGGCCACTCTGTCTGGGATGGAGCTGTCTGTCTGGGAGGGGACAGAGTTTGCCCAGCTGTTTCCAGGCCCAATGATGACAATAGAATTTGTCTCCACTCTCTGTAGCTCTCAGGTGCTTTGAGCCTCCCCTATGCTCACAGTCTGGCTGTCAGACTGTTTTTTCCATCCTCTTAAAAAAAAAAAAAAAAAAGAAAAACTCCATAGAGCACTTTCCCTTTCCAGTATGCTCCTGCACTTTCAAAACAAAACCAGATACCAAAAGAAAACTGGAGAACAGATAAAAGTGTGGGATGCTGATCACCATTTGAGTTCTTAGATGTGAGTTTGGTAAAGAAGAGAAAGGCCCCTGGCTCACAGCAAGTTGATTGCTTTTAGTTAACAATGGTCAACCCTGAAGGAAAGTTCTGGCATTTCACTTAGCCTCTCTGTGTGTCAGTGCCCTTGTTGTTAGATGGAGACGTTAATATTGGCCCACAAAGCTTCTGTGAGGATCAGTCATCCCTGGCACATATGCACAGTTCATGCATACCAGTGCTTACTCCCGCCGTTATTATCCTTTTCAGATTCTGGAATACAAAAAAAAAAAGCAGCTATAGAGCTACAGAGCAAGCAAATCAGCTCTCTCACAGAAGGCTCTGTGATTGAGTCTCTCTGCAGCAAACACATCTTGATGAGGTTTTGGAAAATACTTTGCGCTATGGAGTCTTCATAAGCATATAGTATATCTTCTGGACCTTACAGTGGTGTTGGATTGAGGTCATCCACTTAGATGTGCACATTCCAAGAACCTTTGAGACGTTTCCTTCCTTACTGTATAATGGGCTATAAAGACTTGCAAAATGAAGGGAGTGTAAGCAATTGCAGAGCTGGGGCAATACAAGCGCCTCCAAATCGACCAGGCGACAAAACACACAATTTATTCACAAACATCATTATCAGATGATAATGAACTTGGTGTCACACTGGGGAATGCAGTTATCAATGACATAGGGAGAGGTTGTGGTCCATGCTCTAGTCCATGGCCAAGTGAGTTTGTAGAATAATATTTTGTCTAATTTTGTGTGACACATGCTGGTGCCTATTTGTGCTTTTTGGTTTTTGTTTTGATTTTTTAAAAAATTATTTAGTATTATTATTTATTTTCTATGTATATGGATGTTTTACTTGGAAGTATGTTCATGTACCACATGCATGCAATGCCTGCAGAGGTCGAAAGAGGGCATCAGATAGATCCTCTGGAACTGGAGTTACAGATAGTTGTGAACTGCCATATGGGTACTGGGAGCCTAACCTGGGTCCTTTGCAAGAGCAACACATGCTCTTCACTGCTCAGTCATCTCTCCAGCCCCTGATGTCATTATCTTGAATGCTGAGAGTTTCCCTTCCTATTTCAAGATTTCATATACACCATAATGTGTGAAGACACCAGGGGTATTTTGAATTTGTTTAACCTCTGAAAGGGTCTTACCCTTTTGAGAAGGCTGGGAGTCAAACAACCTAGTATGGATGACTGTCCTTTGGTACAATTAAGCTTCTTGTCTAGCACAAGAAGTATAGAAAGGAAGTAGAGAAAACTGGAAATTACAAG
This sequence comes from Grammomys surdaster, assembly GCF_004785775.1. NCBI lineage: Eukaryota > Metazoa > Chordata > Mammalia > Rodentia > Muridae > Grammomys > Grammomys surdaster. The sequence goes on along the minus strand of NW_021621003.1, from coordinate 1,039,454 downwards.
AAGCACAGGCCCATTACCTTCCATCCTTGGAAAATGTTCTTAGAGACTGGTTTGAAGAAACTGAGTGTCAAATTTAGGTGGCACTTTCCTCTATTGTTTTCTTTTGTGAAATTTCTTAGTGAAGACTTCAAATGATGTTTTTGTTTTGACTTGTTTTACTGAATTTTTGGAAACTTGAATTGCTTAAAGGTATTTGTAGATTATGTGAAGTAGTCTGAATTTTGAGCTTTAATTCCACAATGACCTTTCACGACTGATCTTATTTGTCTCTCTGTGAACACTTCCTATCTAGGCAACTTACTTACAAAGTAGCCTGAGTGATCTTAGTGTCTCTTGCAGCATCATGGTGATAGGTTTTTAAAAGCTCACTTGTATTTATATAAAATATATTCACATCTATTTTTTATAGGATTTAATTTGCCTTTATTGATGATAACTTGATTGAGATAGGCTTTTGTTGTGTAGCCCAAGCAGGTCATGAATTCATGATTCTTCTGACTCAGCCTCCTTGGTACTAGGATTACAAGCATGTTACTTCCATGCTGCTGCTTTCGTTTCTCCTCCTCTTCTTGCTCCTCTTCCTCCTTCTTTGCCCCTGGGTCCAATTTTCTCTATGTCGCCCTGGCTGCCCTGGCATTCACTGTGTAGACTAGACTGGCCTCAAACTCACAGAGACCTGTCCACCTGTGCCTCCTGAGTGCTGGAATTAAAGGAGAGTATCACCACTGCCTGACTATATGCTTCTAAAGGCAAACCAGCGTCAAATTTTGAAATGCATGGTGTTATTGAAAGTCTCCAGGATGGGCATCTTTTGACACCTATTCCATTGTGTGGATTCTTCAGTGGCTAGCACTTGGTTTCCGACTTGCATTTACTGATAGGAAATGGTAGACATGGCTTAGGATGGGTTCAGTGACTATACACTTGTCACGTCTGTGTCTTCTGGCTTCCTCCAGCTGGGATATTTGCTGTTGAACACACTAGACTGGTTTAAAGGAAAAGTTTACTACCTTGGCGCACAGACTATATGAAGAGACCCAGAGTATATAGAAAGTGATCAAATTCCAGTTGTCTTGTGCCCTGGCTCAGACTCTATGTGACTCCAGTCTTAGCAACCATATGATGTCCAATTACATAAGCTATGTTAAGAGACCAACAGAACAACCTCACTGAGCCCAGCTACCAACAGAAAAGACAAACAAATGACCTTTGTAACAGCCCCTCAGTTTTAAGGCATAGACGTATAGCATACATGACAAGGTTATTAACCCACGAGACTCCAGATGACATCCTTTCTGCATATCAAAATAGCTTACATCCCCCAGAGTACTCTATATGCAAATATGAGTGATTTTATGGAAGAAAACAAACCCAAGGCATTCCGAGCCCTCACTACCTGGGGTAGTGTCTAGCTTTCTTATGCATTGTCGTAAAAGTCACCATAAAGAGGAATCTTCTCCGTCTTGGTCCTCACTAGTGCTTGTGATCTCCTCTCATCTTTCTCAAGCTCGCCAGAGTCAGAGCTGGAACTGTCCCAGAGAAGCTGTCCTTGGGCTTCTTGTTCACGGAGCCATGTTTCCAATTTGCCAATTTTCCTGACACGATAGTCATTCTCTGTGTGAAAGTCCAAGAGTTCTTCATCCTGTGGATTTCCTGCAAAAGAGCAAAAGTTTGTATTTTTTTTAAAATGTCTCCTTAAGAATGATTATTTAAAATGATCTTATTGGGGTTCCCAATGGAGGAGCTAGAGAGGAGACTGAAGGAGCTAAAACGGTTTTCAGCCCCATGGGGAGAGCAACAATACCAACCAACCAGAGCTCCCAGGGTCTAAACCACCAGCCTGGGAGCACTTAGGGAGGAACCCATGGCTCCAACTGTATATGTAGGGGAGGATGGCCTTGTTTGGCATAGGTGGGAGAGGAGATCCTTGGTCCCATGAAGGCTGGATGACCAATGTGGGGGAATTCAAGGATGGGGAGGTAGAAGTGGGGGGGTAGGCGGGGGCACATCCTCATAGAAGCAGGATGAGGGGGGATGGAATGGGGGGTTCCGTGGGTGGGAGAAATGGGATAAGGGGATAACATCTGAAATGTAAATAAAATATTCAATAAAAAAATTAAAAATAAAATAAAGTAAAATGATATTATTATTATAGAATAACTTACTTGAGGTTAATACTGGAAGAAAAATTAAGTATTAACCATTCCTGTAAACTATCAAACTGTTGTTGTCATAGGAATTGAAATCTTTTTTTTTTTTGTTTTCCTATCTGATAAAACTTTTATGCAAATGTTTTAATCTCCTGCCCCGAACCTGGTAAAACTTCGGTTTACACAAAGGTCCAGCTGTGTTCTTGGACTTACGTAGTCCATTCTTCCCCATTTCCCTTCATTTCCTTTCTACAATTCTTTCAAAACTAGCCAGTTTCAAAAGACTGTGAGGTTGGACTCCAGCCAAGGCAGAAAAGACACAGTCACCACCTGTGTCAATAAAAACCATGAGCTCTGCCTGTCCCAGGGTGCCTGCTAGCCCAGTTTGGATTCTGGCATGACCTTTTTACAAAAAAGAATCCTTTTCAACTTTTGCTTTGTTCTGGTTTTTCTTTTTGCAACATTGAGATCATTGTTTTTAACAACACACACACACACACACACACACACAGAGAGAGAGAGAGAGAGAGAGAGAGAGAGAGAGTTAGCTTTGTAAATATTAATCTTTAGCTGGTTTTAAAATTTTTCTTTAATGATCTAAAAAGTAACAAAACAAGTGAATCAAACCTAGATCTCCAATTTATCCACAACATTATCTAAAAGTTAGGGGACAGGAAATAGCTCAGTTAGTAGAGTGCTTGATTAGCATGCACAACACAGACTGCGCATAAGAAATGGGATGCTGGAAAATACCCGTGTTTCTAAAGCTCAGGAGGCAGAGGCATGAGATCCAGGAGTTCAGGGTCATCCACTGAAGCATGTTGAGTTAAAGGCCAGTCTAAGATACAAGTGATCTGTCTCAAACCAAACCAAACCAAGCCAAGCCAATCCAAGCCAAGCCAAACCAAACCAAACCAAACCAAACCAAACCAAACCAAACCAAACCAAACCAAACCAAACCCAAAGAAAACCAAACCCAAAGAAAACCAGAAAAACAAAACTCACATTTCTATATTTTTGTCATTAAGAGAACCAAGAAATGAATGAACCAATGAGTAATCGGAGTCGTTTTGGGCATGGGAAGTAATGGGGCCTCAACCCGGGAACTACTTCAACCATGAGAGCTTAAGCTTGCCAGTTACCCCTGTCTTAAACATGAGCTATGATCTGCAAGAGACATCACTGAGAATGGAAATTTTCTAGAATGTCTATAACTGGAAGTAGACCTTTGAAATGGGAAGAAAATGTCTATTTGTTGTGGGTTCTAATGAATTATCAATGATAGCTTAAGTCCCACAGCATTCTTGGTGCCAAGATCACTCCAGTCTCAAGATGTATGTGATGCAGATGCCCACGCTCAGTTTCATCTTCTCACTAGTGATGAGCTGTAGAAATGGTCCCCAAAAAGTGTAGTCTTGCCACTATAGTACAGTCTTGCCTTCTCACTAATAAAGTACCATGTATACAGTCCTGAGCACGTAGTGGTGAAGCCTGAGGACATCTGGGCTAGTTGTAACAACATTCTTATGAGATGTTTGATAGTGTATGCTTAATGTTTGATGTTTATACACTTAAAAACAATAAAAATAAAAACAAAAATCGTGACCTTTAGAAATCTAAGTGGGTTTTGGATGTGCAGAGTAGAAGCCAGTGCATAAAATTACAGGATTAACCTTCTCCCGTGCCCCCAGGGGAAGGCAACGTGTTCTGGAGTGTACTGAGGGAATCAGGAGTGAAATAAACGACATGGGAAACAGAAAGCATGAGAAATGTTTGATCATCATATATTTTATAATATGTGTTTTAGAAAAATCTATCACTGATACACACACACACACACACACACACACACATCATAGTAGTTCAAAGACAAAGCCACATATATATTTAAAGACTAGAGATTTAGTAGTTAAATAGTATAGGAGGATGGGGAAGATTAGAATTCTGACGGTGACATTAAAATGATAGATTCAGGGTGACATTTCTCTAAAAGATAAGTTGTTTCAGTATAAGACACTGTGATGGTTAATGTTGTCTGTTATCTTGATAGGCTCCATAAGTATTGAAAAGATCAGCCTCACCTCCGAGCATGGCCAAAAGGGATTGTCTGGACTAAGTTAACTGAGATGGGAAGACCCACCCTGAATGTGGTACTATCCTATAGGCTGGAGCCAAATTAAAGAAAGTGGACTGAGTACTTGCATTATAGTCCTCTGCTTCCTGACTGTGGATGAGGTGTAGGCAGCTGTCTCCTACTCCTGATGCCGTACTTTCCCTGTTGGATTTCATTCACTGAAACTGGGGGCGAGAATAAATCCTTCCTTAAGCTGGTCTTACCAGGTATCTTGTTGCTTCAATGAGATGAGTGACTGATGCAGACATCAATTCCATTTTCCTTTGTATTTTACCCACACTCCTACATGTTTGTCTGAACCTTACAGTTTCTGCGTGTGCAATGAGAGTGGAGAAGATCATGTGTGCACAGGTTCATGTGGAAGCCAGAGGTTCAGGACAAGTGTCACTTCAATGACTCTCCACCTTAATTGTTGAGACAGGGACACACACTGAACCCAGAGCTCACTGACTTAGCTAGCTTAGTTGGCCAGCAAGCCTGTCTCTGCCTCTGTAGCACTGGGATTACAAATGCATACTGCCATGACCTGTGTTTTATATGGGTGCTAAAGATCCAAACTCAGGTCTTCAAGCTCGTGGGACACTTTCCCAGTGGAGCCATTTCCCTAGCTCTTTTGTGTCCTTCTATACACATGAGATTAACTTTACATGAATCCTACATGGCTGATACTACTTATCTCCATTTTACACATGTAAAGATAGGGTCACCAAAGCAAAGCAATAAATATACTTAAATATTCTTTTAAAAAAATAAAACAATGCAGAAAACCCTATGATCGAAAGGGTGCTGTATGTAAGACTGCTCTAGGAAGAGAAATATGTGCCTACCCCGAGAGAGGGCACTGTTGGAACTTGGTGAAAGACTTTGATTCCAATATCTGTGCTTTTCCTCCAGCTGTATCCATGTCATGCCTCTGGAAAGCACATGGCCACATGAACATTGTAAAATTCACAGAACTATACATCAAAAAAGTGAAGCTCACTTTATGATGTACATAACTACATATTTATATGAATATGTGTGATTTATCATGTGAATAAACTAAAAAAATTAAAGGTGGTTTTGTTTTAAAGAAGCAGTAGAAAACAAAGTTCAACTGAAATTCTCATCTCATCTTCTGGAGGGAAACAAGAAATGGTGGAAATACTGTTAAATTAGTGAAGGCTGGAACAGAGGATTCTGCATTGCCAGACCCCAACTACCAGAATGCCCAGGACTGCATATGAGCCTGGCTACTTTCCACACACAGGAGAAAGCAAAGTGAACCACTTTTAGAAGACAGAGAAAGCAGTCAGAGAGGTTCTGTGTGATCAGTAGGAGGGATCCTTTGCTGAACCAGTGGCAAGAGCAGTCAAGTGTGCAGCCTCTGGGGGTAAAGCAACCTGAGAAGTTTCATCTCTTACTATCTGGCTGTGACCTTGTACATAGACTTGTCCTTTCTGGATCTGGTCTCCTCATCTGTGAAATACATGTGGTAATAATCCTGACCTCTTGTGGTTCATAGAGGAAGAACTCAATACTGCGATTAAAATCACTTTCTAAATGCTAGCCCTGTCCACTATATCCCAGTACATTGCAAGTTTCTGTCTATAGGACTGTGTATCACGAATGGAAGCAACAAGAGAATGGGAAGCCTTATTGAATCACAGTCTCCTCATCTTCAAAGTAAAGATGGTGATACTTCACATCTCGTGTCAATTAATTTTCATTGTCAGCTTGACTGGGTTGGGAACCATCCAGTCTGGGTGGATCTGTAAGAGTGCTTCCAGACATTTAACAGAGGAGGGAAAACATACCCTAAATATGGATGGCACCATCGCATAAGCTTGGGTTCCAGACTGGGTAGAAAAGACAGAGGAGAAAGCAAGTTGGAGGGCCAGAATCCATCTCTGCCTGCCTCCTGGCTGCAGATACAATGTGACCAGCTTCTCCCGCCATCACGACTTCCCAGCGGTAATGGACTATATCCTGGAACTGAGAACCAGCAAGCTCTTCCTTCCACAAAACTCTTGTCAGCAGTTTCATCACAGCAACCAGAAAAGTAAGTAATAGATTTCCCTGTCCGGCAGCTTCAGCAGCAGGCAACGGCATTGCTGCAGACATCTCCCTCCTTCAGATCCTAATTAACTGTGATCTAATTTAAATGAGAACAATTAGAATTTTTGTTTTAAAAAAAGTATTTATATATTTATTTATTTGTCTATCTATCTATGTATCTATCTATGTATCTATCTATGTGTCTATGTATCTATCTATGTATCTATCTATGTATCTATGTATCTATCTATCTATCATCTATCTATCTATCTATCTATCTATCTATCTATCATCTATCTGAGTGTGCTGTTTGCATGTATGGCTACATGACAGAAGAGGGCATCAGATCCCATTAAGGATGGTTGTGAGCCACCATGTAGTTTCTGGGAACCAAACTCTGGACATTTGGAAGAGCAGCCAAAGCTCTTAACTCCCATCTCTCCAGCCTCTAGAATTTTTAACCTCATGCTAGCAAGTTACTGTTTCTAGAAGCATTTTGTCAGGCATATTCACATATACATCCAGTCACTGTAAAGAAAAAAAATCTCATAGACTTTAAGGGTTGATTGCACTTTCTGAGATCAAGTCCATCTGAGGTCAGCTGATGTCTACAATCACTTGGAGAACTAGAATGTAGGATCCTTCAACCACCTCTATCTAGAGATGCTAGTCCAGGATGAGGATGGAAGCTAGGAAAGTCCCCACTCTCCAGGGGATTCTGCTGCTGACTCAGTCTATTTGTTGATACAGATGTCCAAAAGCCGATTCCAGCTGGGGTTCCTTTTTCTGCTCCCACTTTAGAAAGGTCTCGGATAGGGGCATATGAAGGCCAGCATCTGTGAGCTTCTTCAGCTTCTGTCTAGAACTTGAGAATGTGGCCTTCCCTTCAAAGATGGGTAAGGGCTCACAGCTTTAGGCCTGCATACTTCCCAAGGCCGTCCCAGACAATGCTCTGGATGTTTAACTCATGAGGGAGGTTGTGGTAGCAGGGAGGTCATGAAAATGTGACCTTGAATTCTGGCTGTGTTACATTATGGATGAATGTTAACTCTTACCTTCTAGCTGTGTGAGAATTAGAGGAGAGAATGTGTGACAAGATCAGATCACAAGACCAGCTGGTTGCTCTGCTTTTGAGATAAGGTCTCTCTGTGGAGTCTGGTTTGGAACCTGAACTCACTATGCAGTCCAAGGGACTCATGGTGGCCAAGGACTGGGATTGCAGGTTTAGTTTAGAGAGAGAACAGTCAACAAACCACAGCTGGAACAGAGGGAAGCTTCTTTAAAAAGCCTCAGGAAAGCAGTGGAAAACCCTTGTCTGTGATCCTTCCTGGGTCCCTCCAAGCCTGGCACATTTCCCATGGCCCTTGCCGATAGAAGTGTACTTAGGCTTCTTCTCTGGAGATGGCTTACAATGCTTAACTTTAGCTGAGCACCTTTTTCTTAGTTTTCACAATTTTTTTTAGTTGCAAAAGTTGTTTGTTCTACAACAGAGCCCATCCCTGTCTGAAACTGGGTTATAGGTAAAGTGAATTTCAATTATTCTGCCTTCCACTTAATGTACTGATTAATTAATTTACTGATTAAGAATCTTACTCTTTGGAGTGGGGACAGCATCACCTTCAGCAGGTGATTTTTGCATCTTAGAGCTCATTTGGTATTTCTGTAGTTCCATCATGGTCAGCACTACTAATGTGGGGCTTTGGCCCCAACATGATAACCTCTGTTTGTGATCAATACAGGAAACAAGTGATTTTCTTCTGGGAAAACACACACTGGGAAAACTTAATGGGCACTCTGATTGGTGGGCAGCCTGGCAGACAGGTTATGGATGAGAATGTCTGTTGGAGAGCCCAGAACAGTCCAGGGCTAGAGTGTGGAGCTGGCCGTGAGAACCATAGGAGAACCAGTCAGAAGGTAGGCAGTGGCCACATTCTGGAAGGTTTGAGGTCCCCTGTTAAGGAGATGAAGTTTTATCTTCAGGTTCCTAGAGATATGACTGTATTTTTTAAAGGTTTTATTTACATATGTGAGTATACTGTTGCTATCTTTAGGCACACTAGAAGAGGGCATCAGATCCCATTACAGATGGTTGTGAGCCACTATGTGGTTGCTGGGAATTAAACTGAGGCCCTCTGAAAGAGCAGTCAGTACTCTTTACTGCTGAGTCATCTCTCCAGCCTCTGACTGCTTTTTTAAAAAATATTTATTTTTATTTATGAGTAGGTATTTGTGATTGTATGGAATGTGTGGGTAGGTTCTGGACGAGGCTGAAAGAGGGCATCAGATTCCACTGAGCTGGAGTTACAGGCAGTTTTGAGCCACCCTACATGAAGGCTAGGAACCAAACTTGGGTCCTCTGTAAGAAAGGCACACACTCTGGGCCATTCAGCTAACTCTCCAGCCCTAGTGATTGCTTTCTAAGTTGGGGAGTGGTATGGTCAGATCTGATTTTTATGAGGTTACTCTGCACTGACACAGTGCATTTAGAACTTCAGAATATGGGGCTGGGAATGTAGCTCTGGCCTAAGTGACATGGGTCATGAGGGCTTCCCCAATAAAGATGGTGGCTGCCACAGGAGCCAGGTGGAAAAGGCAGTGGTACGAGATTGACTGTTGACATTCTTGGGGACCCAAGAAGGCTGAACTGCTTGGACAAGGGTGCTTTGAGGGGTAAAGGTCTGATGAATACATGTCCTGTGACTACAGACAACTTCACAGATCTGTAAGAGGCTCCCAGTCTCTGACAGTGAGATGATTCTATGAGCCTGTCTAAGGATTTCAGGAGTGCCTGGAAAGCACTTAGCACCTACGAGAAGAAAGGAGCCTCTATGGAGAGCTTAAGCTTCTATCTTTTCCTCCCAGAGATGCAAAATACAATGCAGCATACTACTCACTCTGAGATGTCACATAGCCCCTCAGTGACAGCTATTTGCTGTCCCCTTACTCTTCTTCCCCTCCTCATCATGGATGTTTATTTGATGAAGTTTAAAACATGCTTGCATCTTAGTGCACAAAATATGGAGGTGGGGGTCGGGGGCAACCTTGAGTTCAGGTTTGACGCTGTCTTAAAACAAAACTAGGGAGCCAGTGATGTAGCTAGGCTGACTGACAATTTGCCTGCTACGGATAAAGCCCTAGGTTCAATACCCAGCATGGCATAAACAAGCCAGGGAGAGTGGTGCAATACAGTGCTCGGGAGGTGGAGGCAGAAAGATCAGAAGTTCAAGGTAATCTTTGTCTACATAATGAGTCTAGCCTGGCTACATGAAAATCTGTCTTAAAACAACTAACCTCCCAAAACAAACAAAACAAAACAAAACAAAACAAAATGCCTTTAAAAAAAAGGGGGGGGGGCTGGAGAAATGGCTCAGTGGTTAAGAGCATTGACTGCACTTCCAGAGGTCCTGAGTTCAAATCCCAGCAACCACATTGTGGCTCACAACCATCTGTAATGAGATCTGACGCCCTCTTCTGGTGTGTCTGAAGACAGCTACAATGTACTCATATATAATAAGTAAATAAATTAAAAAAAAATGCCCAATGAAATATTTTACTGAAGAAGTGGCTCACCTGGGTCTCGGTTTGTGTTGTCATCAGGCAGTATGGTGAGAATGTCATAGCCTTTGCTCCTTGGCTTGCTCTGGGTGATTTTATTGCCGTTATGGTCCTTCATCTTTTGCATATCAAGCATTGCTTTACTTAGAAGACTTTTCCTCAACTCCATTTGGGCCTGAAATGATCAGCTAGAAGTGGTTAACGTTTCCCCAGACAGTCTTCCCCAGACCAGATCAGCATCTCAGCGTTCACAGACATGGACACCCTCAAACACAGTGGAGTGGCTTTCTTCCCATCACATGGTGTAGGAACTTTATTCTCAGGCTTGTTAGGAGACAGATGAGCATGCTCACTGTCTCAGAGAGGCATGGCCAATGGAATGAGGGAGCCTGTTGGCCTCTGTCTGTAGGTGAGGTGTTTGGAATTACAGAGGACAGAACCACAGGATGCTTCCTTAGAGAGGGAGGTTTAGGGCAGGACAGTTGCAGAGCTTTACTGGAGAAAGTGTTCCAGCATGTCTTCCTAAATTCATAGGTTGGGAACAAATCCACACCCCAATCCTTATGCTAATTTGTAGGTGGGCCTTTAAGAGATGGCTCACCTTCAGGATAGAGTAAAGCTATTACCACAGGAGGAGGCTAGTTCTCCCTGGAAAGAGCTATAAAGGCTTCTTGGCTGCCTTGGCTTGCTCTTGCTTCTGATCCCTCACTCTCAAAAACACTGTCACCTTCTGCATCCTCTGCTTGTGCTGTGTTGTGTCACCTCTTATCTCAGTCTTAGCCTTTTCCATCTCCAGCATGACAAGCAGTATCTTCATTGTCTTTATTAATTAACACATTTTGGTATTATTTTACAGCAGCAGAAAAGGAAACAGGGGTTCACTCCATAGCTCAGGCTGTTCTGAAACTTTCTATGTAACCCAGGCTCGCCTAGATCTTGCGGAATCCTCCTGCACAGCCTCAGAAGCATGTGGTACAAGCATGCCCAGCACCAAGTGGCATGGATTACAGGATTATTCTGGCCTTTGTATCAGAATAAAGCCTGACTTCTTTTCCCTAAGCACACCAAGAAATGAGTATTATGAACCTACCCTATTTTCTGGTTTTTAAAAAAGACACAAGCTAGGCTTTGTGGTGCATATCTTTAATCCCAACAATGAGGAGGCAGAAGGCCATCTTGGACTACAGAGCAAGTTCCAGGCCAGCCAGGACTACATAATGAGACTTTATGTCAGAAACAAAACAAAGAGACAAAGAAAAGGGACACTCAAGGGACCAGTGGGATGGCTCAGTAACTAAGGGAGCTTGCTGCCAAGTTTGACAATCTGAGTTAGATACCCAGAACACACAGGATGGAAGAAAATAAAATCTACTACAAAAAGTTGGCCTCTGACCCCCAGACATGCACTGTAGCACATGTGTGTGCCCTTTGCCCCACAAAATAAGGAAATAAATGTTAAAAAATTATTAAAAGGGATCAAGGCTGGGAGCAAAGGTCATCCTCCCATGTCTTGCAGCTTAGACAGTGGCAACTTCTGCTCCAGTGCTGGGTATAGACTGGCCTTGGTAGGCCGTGAGGATGTCCTCCTCCATGTTTGGTAGATGCAACCCTCTTCTCGTTACCTCTTGTCTTTTCCGGTTCAGCTCTAGCATTTTCATCTTATGTAAATATTGTCTCTTCCCAGAAGTGTACATAGGAAGGTGAATTTTCTTCTCATTTTCCTGCTGTGAAAGATGACATCTTTATTAGTTTGGGGGTCACTGTTGCTGATTTCTGCAATCCACAGCCTTCAATCCCACTTGAAGCAGGAGATCTTAATCCATTGTAATCCATAGTGATCTCTTGTCATGATAAAGCTATACTGGTGTGTGTCCCTGACAAGTCCTTTGCAGCTGTCTGTGAATGAAGTGGCAGTCTGCTGCGTATCTAACAGTGTTTTAAAGGTTCTTGCAGAGTGTCAAGAGCCTGGAATGCAAGGCTTTGACAACTTCATTAGTCTCACCTCGGCAATGTACCATCTCCCCCTCCATCAGATGCTTTTAAGATCTCTCTAGAAAAGCGTCCAGGTTTGATTAGACTTTCCTTTCTCTTCCTGTGTCATCTACCATCAATTAGCTGGCTATGGCATGAGAGGAGCACCCCCAAGTGGTCCAGTGGAACTTGCTTCTCTACAGGATGTTTTCATATTTGAATATGACCACAGGGAGTATGGCAGTTAAGGGAGGCTTTGAAATGACTACTGATAAGTCTGGTGCTCTCCCCTTAGTTTGTCATGAAATTCAGTGGCATAGGTGGCTATTGAGGGCAAGCAGTGGTGAATGTATTTTCATTTGTCACCTGCTGCTACTCAGAGGTGAAGGACAGAGCTGGCAACAACCCTTTGTGCTACCATGTGGACAGTATGTTGGATGGTGCAGAAACTTAGAGGGAGGCTGTCACCACTGCCAGCACCTTAAGCATGAACCCGAGGACCTGCAGTGCCCGGGTGTCTCTTACCACACTGCAGCAGTGTCTGGCTGGCTCCAGAATGAGTCAGGACAGGGTTTGAAAATGACCCTTACAAACAACTTTCATTTTTACTCAGAAGGGCAAAGCTAACCAAAGACTTCCCTGGGATTATGTTTTGATGACGGTTGGTGGCTCCGAAGTCAGGAACAACTTCTGGATAAGCTCTCCCCTGGAGTCTGAGAGGGTGTTTTTTTTAAACCCAGGAGGAGTGAAGGGAAGAGCTATGCCGACTTCCCCCCCAGCACAGATGAAAACTTCTAGAACCACCCGTTTCCATGTAAGATTCCCTTTTTCATCTACATGGCTCTGTTTTCTCCATAAAGCAGACAGAGTCCAGCTTCACCCGAGAGTGGAGAGCACTTGCCAGTTGGAAGCAGGCATGGGCAAGCACTGACACTTCAAACATTCTACCCGCCAAGGACTGAACAGTCTGCTTTGGCTTTGAACTCCTGTGTGAAGGGGAAACTTGAAAAGAGTGACTCCCCCAGTCTTACCCACTTCCCCCAGTCTACAGTTGCCCCAGCTCACCTTTTCACTGGGCTTTGTTCTGGCTTCTTGCTGGCACAGAAGCCTTTCAGAGGTAATTGCTTGTGGCAGGTCAATGGGTTCAAGCTTCTAGAAGTCCAATATTTAGAGTATTCAGCATCCCTCATGCCACGAGGATGAAACACAAAAGCAGATACATTAAACTACCTGAGCACTGTGTGAAAGCGGCACTTACTCCTGGGAAGGTCATACTCCTGGGAAGGTCATACCCACAGTGTCACTGCTGTCATCTGTGAGAAGGGCTTTTTGACCTACAGGGTTCTTTATTGTTCTATCTCATTGTTTTCAGTGAGTTATTAATCAAAATCTTGGTCAGGGAGTTGAGTACTTTCCCCTTTGTATTGAGGACCCATGTTCAAAGTTACCAAATAGCTAAGGTCTTAGATTAGAGGAGATAAAAGAGTCTGGAGATACACCTGACCTTCCCTTAGCCACCCAGTGCTCTCCCAGTCCTTAGGGAAGTCGCTGGGAGAAGCTACTTCAGTAATCATGGGTGAAAAGGCACACTTAAGAGAAAAGTACAAAGTGCTAACAAATGGTAGAGTCATTTTTTTTTCTAGCAAGGAGTAGGCTTTATGGAAGGCATTTATTGGAGCTTAAAAGAGTCACTGAAACTGAGCAGAAGTATATCCACGGGTCTGTCTAAATTATCCCCCACCTGTGTGTGCATGTGTGTGTGTGTGTGTGTGTGCACTCACATGTGCATGCATATACAGGTACATCCCTCAGTGTGTGTACCTGTAGAGACCAAGGGTTGATGTCAGATGTTGTTCTATAGTTTTCAACCTTATATTAATTATAAGACAGGGCCTCTCCACTGAGCTTGTAACTTTCTAGTAGATGTCAAGCCAGGGCACCCCTGGGATCCATCTGTCTTTATACAAAGCCCCTCCAATCCCAATCTGCTGCCTTTACAGATGTGCCCTGTCACAACTGAATTCTTTCAGACTTGGCTTTTTAGTTTTTCCGGTGTTGGGTATCCAAAGTCTGGTCCTCATCCTTGTGCAGTAAGCACTTTACCCACTGAGCCGTCACCCTAGCCCACTGCCTAGCCTTCCTTCACCACAGAAGAATTTGGGCTCTACAAAGTTGAGCATGGAAGACAAAGCTTGTCTCCTCACGTTGATATGCAGAGGGTGTCTGCAGAGTTTATTCACTCAGGGAGACAGAACTGAGCTCTTCACATTTAGGAAGTCTCTATCTGAGGTGAGAGCTGTCTGTCTGCCCTAGTCTCACCCGAGAAGCATCCTCAGCCACCTCAGTCATAATCACTGGTGACTGTGAGACACACACCTTATAACTTAACCCAGCAAAGAAGCATGAGAGGTGACCTAGAGAAGCTGCTGGTTCCCCTCACTCTTAGCTTTTCAGGGAATAGAGTTGCTAGTTCAGGATGTAGCAGTTGATTGTGTCAGAATGCTGGAGGGAGAGACTAAGGGGGAGGGAACCCTCCAGACACATGTGGGAAGAAGAATCTATGACAGCCAGGGGTTTGGCTAAAGGGAGAACAGAAAGGTTTGTGTCTCCTCTGCACGGGTGAGTCTTAAGGATGTGTGTATTCATGAGGCTGAATGGCACCATATGCCACCATATGGCATCCTCTGGTGGACCTCACGTATAAAGTATAAGGATCCCATTTTAGAAAGGCTAACGATTTGTCCAGGTTTGCCCAACTGGAAAGTGGCATCACTAGGACTCAAGCTCAGATATGTACCCAGTCTCAAGCCATATTCTTCACCTCATTGTTTGCCTCCTGGAAGCTTGATCCTCAGAATGCCTTTGCATTTCAAAACAAAATTCAGAAGGAACTGAGGCAGTTCCCTGAGACTGGAGATTCCTCAGGCTCGGGATATGTCTTCGGAGTAGAGTGTTTTCAGAACTCTCCTAGAGATGCTGAGGATTTCTTTAAAGGTTAGGGTGTGGAGTGATCCCATGTTGCCAGTAATGCAATGGAAGGAACGGCATCTGAGTAGACTGTAGATGATCCGTGTATAGTGTGAACACTGAGTCGAAAGAAACCAAGATATTTGGATCATTTTAAAAAGTCATCTTTGGGCCAAGCTTCTGGTTTGATAGTGTGATTGTCTGAGCCACAACAGGCTCCTTTCCTTTGTCCTCAGCCTTCTGCTTAGGCTCACATTTCTGATCAAGGTTAAACTCTCTAGTCATCTACTTTCTGAAAAAGGAACCTGAACGTTCTCCTTGCCAAGCCACTAGATGGCAGCAAGTGGCAGTGGAAAGAGGTTTCCACCTGCATAGAACTCTAGGAAGCAATGTCTACGAAGCAATACAGAGAAAACAGTTGGGAGAACTGGCTTCATGTAAATAAGCCAGCCCAGTGACATTGCTTCAGAATACTGGTTTCACACACATGTCCCTTTCCCTTCAGAGGAAGGAGGTTGCTACTCTTCATTCCTTGCAGAAAAAAACACACCAGAAGGAGTTGTTTAGAGAAATGGTAGGGTGGTACTTTGTCATTTTTTAATACTAGGAAATATCATATTTGCCTGAAGGTTTCTGAATTACGTGGCTCTTCAACACGTGGTCAATATCATCAGCTGGAGTATGTGCTAGGTCTTTGGGACAGAGGATAAGTCAACCAAACACTACCAACCTCTGTACTTGGTGGTGACCTTTGACCTAGGAGAGGCTATTTTTGTTTATTAGAAAGACAAGGAAGGTGGGCCAAAGCAACTTTAAGAAGATGTAACATTTGTCTAGTGCATGTCTTTTAAGACTGTAGGAAGTGGAGAAAGTGACACTATGACATCTTTATGTGGATGATCATGGAGACAACTTAAGGCTCAAGAAGAATTTCTGATGAAGTCTTTGCAATGCAGTACTTTGCTCAGAGGAACTATCCATGAAAACAAACAAACAAAAAAGTTTACATGACATGATTTAGCTTCAGTACAAGATAACTATTTCCTTAGATCAGAAAACAGAACAGAAATGGAAATATTTGTGGGAAGCCAATCCATAAGACACTTAGGCCAGGTGATGACTATGAGTTATTTATATTCAATAAAGGAGATTGGAAAATGCTCCATAGAAGGTTCAGGCTCACAATTTGAAATCAAGGCTGAGTTCTTCGTCATGCTGCTTATTATGGAAGAGCTTCAGGGCAGAAGTGGAACTGAGTAGCAAAGCATGTTGTTTCAGCCCAGTACTGAAAGGTGAAATAAATATATCTGGGGATGGGTAGATGGCTCAGCGATAAAATGTTCACCATGAAAGTGTGAGCCCTACTACTTGGGAGTTGGAAATGGGATGCCCAGGATAAATGGGCTAAACTCTGAATTGGTGAACTCCAGGTTCAGGAAGAGACTCTGTGTCAGTAAATAAAGTGGAGGGTGATTAAAAAAGATATCTGACATCAACCTCTAGCCAACACACACAAATGCACATGCACACAGACACACACACACACATTGTAAACACATACTTCAACCTGAAAGCTGGAATTAGCAAAAGGTTAAGTATGAAGAAGATAAGGCTCCATAGCAATTGATTCAAAAGTTTCGGTAAGAAGACATGGTACTCTGCTTTGAGTCTATCTGCAGTTGCTAAGCAGGATCTTGCAGCTGCCAAGCTTCAGAGGACATTGTGCAGGTGGGGAAAGGTAGGGGGTAAGGGTAAGGGCGAGGGTCCTGGCTTCTGGCATCTCCCCCTTCTCTGTTTAGTTAGAGAAGGCTTCTTATGTTCAATCCCAACTATGTGAGTTTTGAATTTGGATGTCTAATTATAGCAGGGAGACCATAACTCAAGCAGTGTACCATATCTTCTGAAGAACTGCAGGTAGATCATAATTCAAGGCAGTGTACCATATAGACCATGACATGTTTCAAGGCACAGGCCAAGAAGATTTTGTACTTTTCCACCACCTGGACCCTCTTACCCCCTCCCCTTGTAAAACATGCTATAAAAAAGCATTTCATGTTCAAAAAAAAAAAAAAGAAATTAAAAAAAAAACTCAAAAAAAAAAAAAAAAAGAAGGGACAAAAAAAAATGTATCCAGAGCCCATGACGGTGCTGGTGTTTCTGTGAATTAAAGATCACACATTGCCTGTTTCTGGAAAAAAAAAAAAGTTTCGGTAAATGGATAATTTCCAAGAAACACTCAGAAAGAATAAGTTACTCAAACCAACCCAGACCTATAAATTAAGGTAGTAGGAAAAATTATCACTTTCCTTAAAAGTCCAAGAGTCTAAAAATGGTTTTTACTAAATGTTGGGGACTAGAAAAATTGTTATAATAAATGCTTTGGAAAAGAAGGACGTGAAATCTTATTTTTATAAGACTAATTCAACCTTGATGGCAAAACTGATATAAAACTGTGTTGGAAAAGTATAGGTTCATCTCCATTATTGAAGAAGATACAGTCTTAGGAGTTTCAACTCAGTAATGTTTGTATGTACTTATCTCCTGGCCAAGCCAGAAATGCAAGCATGGCTCACCATTATAAACTCTATACTGTATTAACTAGAGAAAAGAAAACCCATGGAATTGTTTGCTTTTGTGTGGGTGGGCATATCTCTGTGTGGGTGTATGTGATTGTTTTAATAGACGGGGACAATACCTGATACAATTTAACCCTCAGCAGTAAGCCTAAAGGAAACGCCTGAACTTGAGTGGTGTGGTGCCAGGCGGCTTGCCTTGGTCTTTCCAGATCCAACTGCCCACTTGCCAGCAGTTCTCTGCCTGTACCCATGCAGCAGTTTCCTTGCCTCTGGCTTCCTATTGGATGTAACCACTGAGGAGATGACAATGAGCTTAGGTATTTGGGCTTCTGGGTTGCCACAAGGTAGCATTCGGTGACCATGTTCCTCAGTGGTAGGTCACTCTTACCCTCAATGCAGCTTCCTCTATCTGACTTTATCCTTTCAGGCTCTAAAAATCTCTTCCCTTGACTTGGCCTACAGCTGGTTACCTGGCTGTCACCTCTAATGCTCTGTGCCATCTTTGACTGTTTCTCTTAGCCAGACTTCTGTGCAAGGAGGGTTACAAAGGAAAATTCCCTGAATTACTATAATCTCAGTGTGCCATCCGTTTCCTTTGGTGCCAGTGTGTATCAAAATCCTACTGCATATATTATATATGTTCAGTATCCATTCCTTGAGTTTCTTGGGACCCGTAGTGTTTTAAATTTGGAATTTTATTTTTGTTTTTCAATGATTTGCATGTATATAATGAGACATCTTGGGAATGGAACCCAAGCCTAAACACAGTTTGTTTCATGTGTTTACTAGGCACAGTAGCTAAAGGTAATTTTACACAGTATTTTCAGTGTTTCTGGTTTTTGGCTGCAAACCATCACTAGAGATCAGGTTTGGAACTTTTCTCCTGTGGAAATGTCAGTCTTTAGATAAAACTGGATTTTGGAGCACTTTGGGCTTCACATGTTAGAATTAGGAAATCTCAAGTGGGGATGGGGTTGCAATGGTTAATAGGTTGTTCAGGATGAACCTTATAGGGATGCTGGAATTAAAAAAAAATTCTCTGGAAATCAAAGAATTATCCAGCCAGACTACCCAAGTCAATATTCAGGGATGGGGGTGAGGCTCATGATTGGAGGAGAAGATGGGCAGGCCAGAGGGGGCGCTGCTGATCAATTCTTCTACATGGAGCCTGGGGGAGCATTATTAATGAAGAGCTCCCAAGCAGAGAGGCTTAGTTCTCACCTCCAGGAAGAGGTGCTCCTTAAGGAGTAGAGATGCTCAGGAAGTGGAGATTGCCAAATACCCAACTCAAATTATTTAGGATGCAATTAGGTTTGGTTTAATAATTAAAAATACTTTTAGAATTTTCTTTGGCAGAGATCAGGCTATTAATTAGCATGTCATGGGAACCCAGCATTTATTATTCTCTCAAAAACCCATTTGTGGTGAAAAAATGTGCTGAGCCTCATTTGTGAAGATAATTATAGATGATATCTTTAGGAGTGTCTGCCAAGTTCCTGTGATTTCCCTTTTATCTGGGAGCTGACTCCAGAGCCTACAGGGTGCCCCCTCTGCCCACGGCTCTATAGCACAAGCGTGTCTTCTGCTCCCAGCTCATTGGATCAGAGCTGGAATCATTGGTAAAGCTGAGCCAATAAGATCTTTCCTTTACAGGAATTTGGAATCCCAGCCATGGTCAGTCAACTCTGTCCATTTGATTAGATGTATAAGATCCAAGTTTAGGGTGGCCCTGAGGCACAGAAAACACTGATCTTCGAGGGAAATGAAAGCAGGTTTATGGTACAGAACTCAGGTGAGCTATATAGAATTTGGCCTGTCAGAACTTTGCTAAGTCTAGTGTCTCCCAGCTCTTGGGTTCAACAAAACATCCCTATATCCTTATAACTAAGCACATTGATATCTTTGTATACTTGGCATGTTTTCCTTCCCCCAAGAAAGAACATCCATCTATCCATTCATTCATTCATTCATTCATTCACTACTAAACTTTTGTGTGGCTTACATTGTCAGTGGCTGAAGATGTAACATTGAGTAAAGAAACCAGTCTTTGTGTTCAGATACTGTGTCTTGATTCTTTGATCTTAAGGTGGTTTGCTAGTTTGTGGGGTACAGTGTCAGACTTGGAAATATTCACATCCTTTTTTTGAACTTGGGGGAATCAAAACCTAACCTTAGCTTATTTAGGATTGGTAAATATTAAAATTATTCTGTGGTCTGGAAAGTACCACATGAATATATTTCTCTGGTTGTAGAGATTTCTTCTGTTTGAGTTAGCCAGTGTCAGGGATTCGTAGGGACATATATTAATTGCTCCCTTGAAAGAAAATATTTAGTTTAAGAATAAAGCCAGCTTTAGGTTTCTCTGATAAGCGAGAGATACTCTCATATTTTAAAGTTAGACATTGATTCATTACATTTACCATTTACTTTTCTTGAACTAAACTATCTTTGCGTTTTCTAAAATTCCTGGAAGAAATGCTCATTTGGAACTAAAGGTAATAATCATTTCAAGTAATATTTTTGAGCTTCCAAAGAAGATAGGTACATAAGAACTAACTGAGACAACAGTCCTCAACAAAGAGCTCCATTAACCCCTGGAACTAGTCTGGGCATCTGGCTGAATGTGGAGCAGGCAGGGTTGGCTGCTTCCTTTGCTCAGAGAACTCCTTGCCTTCTCTTACCTGACACTCATTTCCAAGGACTCACTCTGATCTTTTTCTCTTTTTTAGGATGAGATGTCCTATTGGAATTTATTTCCCTAAAGGGAATCTATGACATTTTAAATCAAGGTGAAAGCATTAAAAATTCTTGCTCTGATGTCCCTTATTCCCCTGTCCCCTCTCTTTTAGACAGCCATGATGTAGCCCTGGCTGGCCTTGAACTCACAGATACCTGCTTGTACTTGCCACCCAAGGGCTAAGATTAAGGTGGTGCACCACGGTATCTGGCCCCAGTGTCCCTGACTTCAACAACTGCTTCAACTTATAACATCTTCATCAACTTCAACTTATATCAACTTCAGTTCTTATATCAACTTCAACAACTTAGAACATCTAAGATGATTAAAGAATGGGACTAAGGGGAGATGGAGACCGCTTTCACTGAAGTGAAAGAAGTATCCGAGGCCTGGCTAATACTTCGAGTGTTTTTTGACAAGTTACTTCATTCTCGGAACCATATGTAGAAAGAAAAGATGGTATTTTCTTTCTTATATTGGGCTAGAGGACTGCCTGAATGTCATAGGTCAAGTTCCTATGTGGTGTTTGACTTGAATGGTAGTAGTAGTTGTCATTTTCAAATACTCAGTCAACCAAGTGCTAGATTCAGGCTCTTTAAATCTCTTGCCTATTTCCTTGTTAACATCCTTTTTTGGGGGAGGAAAGTTATAAGCCGCAAAAGTGACATCACTGCTAAAGGAAATTCTAATACTGTGGACTTTGCAACTGTCAATATTCTTTGTAACTGCATCTCATTAATAAGGTATTTAAGGTTTTATGATTATGGATGAAAAGGGGTAAAAATTATTAAAGCAAAGACATTCCTGAAGAAGACTTTTAAATTCATCTTACTTGAATTCTTCGGGGTGGATGCCTTTTGATAATACTTGTTTCTTCATGTTTCAGTGGGATGTCAAGATACATGGCCCTGGATACTTGAAAGATTGGAGAGGAGGTGCAATAATAAACCATTAAAATCAATTTATTGTTAAATTAGGCATCCAGGCTAATCATCGTTCAGTATTCACTATCTATACAATTTGTATCTTTCAATTACACATGCCTAACTCACTGGTTGAATGCAGAGATGAGACATATACAGCAAGGTCCCTACATGAATGCAAGTTTATTTTAGTTTGATTTATTTTTTCCATATACTTCCAGGCTGACAAAAAAATGCAAAATTAACTATATATTGATCACAGGTATTATTCAGACATAGAATTTATCATGGAAAATAGAAACTTATTGATTACTCTTATGGTATCCTCCTCTGAACTAGAAATGAAATGCAAGATCTCACATGTGCTATCTCTGAGCTCTATCTCCAGCTCACTTGTTCAATACCATGAAATCTTCCCCCAGATAAAGGGAAGGCGAGTCCATTTGTGTTTATTAATGCAGAATGTGAAGAAGAGAAAAGATGACACAAATATATGGAATATGTACCAGTTAACACAAGTAAATACGAATTTCTCATCCCAAGTTAGCATATCTGTTTTAACTACCTTCATGGTCACCAGGAAACATTTTACATGTTGTAATAAATACCCAAGAACAATTTGCAGCCATTTCAGGCCCAGAGCTTCATCATTGTAGGAAAAAGTTTCTTAATTCTGTGATGACCATGAAGAACATGGGGTTAAGGAAAGGTGACTCACCCACTCTCCCTTATGTAGTAAATCGATTCTGTTTGGGTTGGTTTCAAAATTCACATTGGAGAGGTCTACTCCTTAAGTGCTCCTCTCAAAACTACAAAGCCTGATGCATTAAATCCCCCTGGAGACAAGCCTTAAATTTAGAATGCAACTGGAGCACGACTGCCACCATTTAGCGCATACGTGGTTTTGTAATTTCTCTTTACAACTGTCAACATTATTTGTGACTGAATAAGGAGGTGGGCATAAGCAGTGAAATCACAACAGACTCAGGTGAGACCAATGCTTGTATCCAGAATTGATACAAGCATTCAAATGTAGCAGAAGACATTCATCTGACAAACATTCAGTCCTCACTGAAAAATCTTCTCCTACATTTCGATATTCTAGACGTCCAGAGATCATGGAGACAATCATTCATGTAAATGTACCACAGCCCTCCCGAGTCCCAGACATGCAACCCTCATGTTTGGTTTTGCCATACCTGCAGAGAGTCTTCCATACCAGGTTTCTCGAAGAGGTGGTAGCTGTCCTTCTAGAGTTCGGTTTTGGTCTTGTAGGCTCGTGAGTGAGTATGAGCTCCTTTCTTCCAGGTTCTGACTCAATGCAAAGAACACAGGGCCAGTTGAGGGTGTTTCTGTTTCTTGGCTTTGTAAAGGTGTGACTTTGATCACCCGAGGGTGAGCCTTGGAGTGGCTCAGGCCCATGTTCCTTGAAGATATTGAGAAGAAAACCATGAAGGAGAGGGTGAGGGCCTCTACAGAGCTTGATTTAGTTAAGTATTTTCAGGAGTTTACCCCGGCTTACCAAAGCAGGTGTTTCCTTCATGACATCTTCCCTGTTCTGTACCCCGGACACTAACTTCTCTGGCCACTTCCTGGGAGGTTGGTTTCCATGGAGACGTCCCTTCAACTTCTACTTTGCCATTCCAGAACTAAAGAATGCAGTTAAACATTGACTTGGTTATTCTACTCTCTGAAAAACTCAGTTACATGGAGAGAAGTTTCTATTGATTATTAAACAATTATCCAACCCTAGGCCATTACCAGTCATGCAGAGCAGGGTTTTAGGGAAGTCTTAGAAGTGTTCTTTAATAGTAAACACGTTAGGACATACTAACAACTCAGAAGAGCTAAGTTGTGAGAAATGAGAGGACAGATGCTAATGAGTTAGGGCTTTGTTAATCTATAATTTTAATTAGAGTATATGTAGAAGCAGGGGTGGATAATTTTGATTTTTCTGTCAATGACTTGAGGTACCTTTGAAGGAAATGAGTACATTGCAGAGAATGAAAAGACAATAGGATGTTTTCCTCATCTCCCTGCAGGGAATGAAGGAACAAATTTCTTAAATAAGTGGTCCAAATAAAAACTCTTTTCAAATAGAGCCTATTTATTATGTTTTTTTTTTAAGTAGAAAAGAAAATGGAGTGAAATGTGCCAATGTCTTGAACAGCAGGTTTTGAGTGAAGGCATTATGAATAATTTTTTATTTCAGACCTTCACTCAGAGTGGGACTCACATTCAAGTTTGCATTGTTCATGACCACAGATTACAGGTGCTTTTGGCACATCTCCATAGAGGAATTAAAAATATTTTTCATGTTGTGAAATCTATTTGCTAAAAGGCTAACATGGTGATTAGGAAGAGTCTTGATAGTCAATAGGAAAGAGTTAGCTTTAATTTTTTTGCCTTATTATTATTTAACTTTGAGAGGCTGCATCAGTGGGAAATATGAGTCTTATTTGAGAGAGCTGGTCAGTTGTAGAAATGATTAAGGAGATTAAAGTGCTACTTCCAAGCCGTGTGACTATTATATATCATTTAATGTCCCAATCTGCAAAGTGGAGTTACTAATAAGACTTCATGACAAATGAATCAATTAGTTCCATCTATAGCCCATAGAATAACACCTGACATTGGGTTTCCTGACGTATGCTCTCCTTTCTAGGCCAGTGTTGTCCACAAATGCAGAATAGTCCTTATTGCCTACAGGTTAGGCTCCTTTAAAACTGACACATTTCTACCTGTGGAGTTCACACTTAAGAATAGAAAAACAACCCGAGGTCGGTATTTCTATTTTGGTCAAACTTCAAGAATGCCATATATAGCTTGATCATGCTAGCCCTTTTTGTCCTGGGAATACTTTTATTTCTGCTCATTGTGTTAAAACTTGTCTTTAACAACATCAACATGCTGGCAGCCAAAGTACATGGCTTGAAACTGAAAATGGACCCCCAGACAGAGTTATTAATTTAACAGGCTGGCAAGCCAAGGATAGGTAAGATTCTGCACAGAGCCTTATCAACCTAAGACAAAAGTGCATTGCTTTTGATAACACATATTTCATGACAGGTAAGTAAGGCATTCTTGGCAGAATGACCTAAGACAGGCTCAGTCTTATTTATGAAATAAAAAAGGGAGAGAGGTGGAGAGTTTTTGGGACTGCTTGGTAGGAATCTGACATTGGCCAAGGACAAGGAAATGGGCTGCTTGGCAGGAATATGATATTGGCCAAGGACAAGGAAGTGAGTTTCAGGCAGGAATCTGATATTAGGCTAGAACAAAGAAGTAATTTCAGGCAGGAATCTAAATCTTAGGCTAGAACAAAGAAGTAGGCTTCAGACATGAAAATGACTTTTGACTAGGACAGGGAAGTAGGCTAAGATATTTTGGTCATCCTGATAAGTCCTTAGAAACAGTGATCATGAGAGTGATCACAGAACTTTGTTTATTGCCTTGCTTGTTCTTTAACTCTTTGTCATGCTTGTTCCTTGACTATTTCCATCTATTGTATTGGTAGTTCCTCAACCTAGAGTTCCTCCTGACCTTAATAATTGCATGTAACTAAAATGATATAAAAGCAAAAAGGAGGGGGGATGGGATAGGGAGTTTCAGGGGTGGGGAATGGGGAAAGGGGGTGACATCTGAAATGTAAACAAATAAGATATCCAATAAAAAAGGAATAGAAAAACAAAAACCAGGCTGGTGAGATGGCTCGGCGGTTAAGAGCACTGACTGCTCTTCCTAGAGGTCATGAGTTCAAATCCCAGCAACCACATGGTGGCTCACAACCATTCACAATGAGATCTGGTGCCCTCTTATGGAGTGTTTGAAGACAGTGTATTTACATGTAATAAATAAATACATAAATAAATAAATAAATAAATAAATAAATACCTTTATAAAAAAAGAAAAAAAGAAAAACAAAAACCAATGAGGATAAATGAGGGCAAATTCATTAATGTTTTTGACTAGAAAATAGCAGTATTTAAAAATTATTATTTAAAGCCAAGGATGGTGGTTCTGTAATCTCAGAACTCAGGAGGCAGAGGAAAGCATTCTCTGTGAAGATCTACATAGTAAATTCTAGGACAGCCAAGGCTGCATAGTATAACCCTGTTTCCCAAAAAGTCTTATTATTATAAGTATTTCCTATGCATGATCTTATTAAAGTAACAGTGGAAAAGGAAAGCTGTTATTTAATTTCAACTATAGAGTTAAATATAAGATGTAACTCATATTTTTGATTTTTTTAATGTTTTATTTATGTATGCTAGTGTTCTGCCTGCTTGTATCCTGTGTGTAAGGACATCAGATCCCCTGGAACTGGAATTATAGATAGCTGTACACTGCCATGTGAGTGCTGGGAATTGAACCTAGGTCCTTTGGAGGAACAGCCAGTGCTCTTAACCACTGAACCATCTCTCCAGTGAACCCATTAATGAGCTCTCATCTCCCAAAGACTGACTGTCACTAAATTATTTAGGATACCTTATAATGATCTGGAGTGGAAATTTCTGGTTCCTTTGGAGACTCAGTTGGGTTATATGATGTTTTTCTGAAAATTGTCTTAAGAGAGGATGTTTTGCTGAGAACAGACATGTGGTGATTTTTCTGGAAGCAGTCTGGAAAAAGGGCATGTGATGTTTTGCTAGAGTAGTTGCTTGAGAGAACATGTGATGTTTGGAAAGGGTATAAATATAACCAAACATACAGTGGGCAATGCTGTGCGGTATTGGTATTCTTTACTGTTCTTTGCTGTTTATTGTTGGGTGTAGCTGATTCTGATGATGCTGTATGGTTTGCCTTACCATTCTTTGCTGGTCTTCATTTATCTTGACTTCACAGGGAAAGACACACCAAAGAACTTCGGTGGTGTTCAGTTGGCTTCTTGCCTCTTTAGACTCAGGCGGATTAGCAGAACCTTGTAGTGATATTTTCTGGATCAACCTGCCATTGCTCATTCATGAATGGTGTTTGCAAGTGGATCAAGTTGCTGCTGCTGATTCATGTGAACTGAACTGCTGATATCCTGACAACACAGACTGTATTTGCTCCAAAGAACTATTTCCAAATAGGTCCACATCCGTCTTTGCTCTATTAACCTTTTTGTCCCACTTCCTATGACTAGAAGGGAGGTTAAAGCATTCAAGAACCCGTATTAAAAGTAGGTTTTGAAAAATATAAGCCTACAATGACCAGTCCCCCAGTTCCTAGTTCTAGGATAGGAACATACATTATTGTGAACAGATATGGAAAACCATGACAGTACTTATAAATGAATTTACAAATAGAAAGGATTTAAATAAAAAATTTATGTTTTTAATTAAAATTTTTATTTTCTTGAGATTTCATACATGAGTACTATATATACATCATTTCCACCACTACTTCCCTTCTATAAATATTCTCATGTTATTCCCTTTCAAATTCATAACCCTTTCTTTTAGCTATTAATGTTTTATACATCTATAACCTATTTTATATCTATCTATCTATCATCTATCCATCCATCCATCCATCCATCCACCCACCCACCCTCCCTCCCACCCACCCACCTACCTACCTACCTACCCACTACCTACCTAATCAATCTACCTACCTATCACACTTATTGAATCCATTTAATGTTGTTTGTGTATACATATGTTTAGATATGACCACTTGGGACTGGGAACCTCAGGAATACATTCTTGGAAAAAAAAGAGATCCACCTTGTCTTAGCAGCTGCCAGTTGTTAAGTGTGGGGCTTTGTGAAATACCTGCCACCCATGTTAGTATGTCATCTGGTGCTGTCCTTGTGCAAGTCTTATTTAGGAAACCACACTGTTGAGATTTCATGATGCAGCTGCTCCATCATGTTTAGAAGACACCACTGTAGTAGGTGTCCTGGTTCTCTGGCTCTCACAATCTTTCCACCTTCTCTTCTTCAATTTTCCCAGAGCCTTATATATGGGGTTACATTGTAGATGTATCAATAGGGGCTGTGTAAAAACGAGACTCAGAAAGAATTAATTTCTTCTAAAGCTATATCAAGTGCAAATGTTTATCATTTTCTTTGCTATTGTTTTGTTTTCTTGTGTGTGTGTGTGTATGTGTGTGTTTGTGTGTTTATGATTGTATGCGGTTTTGTGTGTACATGTTTAGGCCAGAGGTCATTCATCAGACACCATCTACCTTGTTCATTGTTTGAGACAAAGTTTCTCTCTCATTGACTTATTTGGTTGGGTTGGCTGGCCAGAAAGCCCCAGGGATCTGCCTGTCTCTACCTCTCCAACAGTGGTATTATAAGTGTACACTAGTATGCTTGGCTTTTTATATGAGTTAAGAGGATAAACTCAGGTCCTCATGGTTTCCCAGCAAGCCTTGGACTAACTGAGCCATCTGCACAGCCCTATTTTGTCTTCTGTGACAGTGTCTTGCTGTGTAGCTCAGAGTGTCTTTCAGCTCATAATGTAGCCCATGATGGACTCAACTTGATGATCCCCTTTCTTCCCAAGTGCTGGGATTATAGGCATTACCACCATACCTGGCAAGGGTAACAGTTATTAAGATGAAAGGCACAGAGAAAAGAGAGGGTGACACAGGCGTAGAGAAGATGGGAAGAATGAGGAAACAAGAGCCAAATGTACTATTTCTGAAGGTGTGCAATCAAAGCCCCTAGTCTGGCACAGCTCCACAGGCAATGTGAACTGGAGATTCCCAAGAAAAGTATAGGAATTAGTAAGGTTAGAGCTTGGGCCTTGGCTGCCCTAACAAGGTAGGCTGGACCAGTCATCCTTACTAAGCCAATAGTGAAAAGCAGAAAAAGGAGATTTATCCAATGTGGCCACTTTAGAAAGAGGAACAGAGAGATCCAATGATATGCCTCTTCTTACCCTCCACACCAGTCTTCATGGGCTTCAATTGCTGTGTATGTTTAGGTAGCAGGTAGGAGGAAACCAAACAGTGTGTTTTAAAAGTGTTTTCATTTCCACC
The DNA here is from genome assembly GCF_004785775.1 of Grammomys surdaster. Taxonomy (NCBI): domain Eukaryota; kingdom Metazoa; phylum Chordata; class Mammalia; order Rodentia; family Muridae; genus Grammomys; species Grammomys surdaster. Next base: position 1,011,429 of record NW_021621003.1, on the reverse strand, counting down.
AAGATGCTATAGGAATTCCTTGGTACCAGCCTGGGGTGGTGGGGTACCCACCTTTAAGAAACAGTGAGCCTAGCTCAGGGCTAAAGCTATGAAGTTAGTTGCTTTTCTCAGAGAGGAATCTTAGCTTTTGTTCTTGGTTCACTCCAACTTGCCTTGGGGGCAAGACTGTTAAGCAGTCTTGTTTAGTGATTTTAGGTTCTAGAGAAATTCAATGCATACTTATAATGAGATATGTGTATTTTACTGCTCCCTAAGAAGAGACATTTTACATTTGAGTGACAAGAAACAAGATCCAGGGGCTTTAAGTGTGAGCTTGGCATCAGAGAGTTTCCTTAAAGATTTCCAACAAGCAGAGAAGAGTAAGTTAGAGCCAGCAAGAGGTTTTCTTTATGAATGGAAATATTATTTACTTCTGTCCTCAGTACTGTGATTTGACTCACTTGCCTTCATTCTGATGCACTTCGCAGAATCATCCACTCTCTTGACCCCACCCTTTGCTAAGAGAAGGGATATACCCAGAATAATGAATGCTAGGTTTATTTTTCAGGCACCTTACAAACTACTATACAGATGAAACAGTAAATTGTTATTGCAGTAGCACATAGGAAACCAGACAACCACTCACTGGAATTATTTACTAATGAGAAGTAAATATTAAAGTTTGAACAATCTAATATTGAGCAAATAAGGTTCTATTTTTAAATGGACCACAGGCAACCACAGTTGGATATTGAATATAGTTTCCCCTTTGGTATCTACTGGAGATTGGTCGGAGGAACAAAACTTGGAGATCCTTAAGTCTCTTAAAAAAAAAATCCAAAATGGGTGGGCAAGATAGCTCTGAGGATAAGGTACTTGTCAAGACCAAGGATCTGAGTTAGACTGAGGGGACCTACATGCTGGAAGGGAAACACAAACTCCTGAAAGTTGTTCTCTGACTTCATATGCATGTCATGGCACTCATTGTCCACACACACACACACACACACACACACATACACACACACACACACACACAGAGAGAGAGAGAGAGAGAGAGAGAGAGAGAGAGAGAGAGAGAGAGAGAGAGATGAATAAATAAATGTAATAAAAACTCCAGAGTATTTACATTTAACCTGAAAGTATCGCCCATATACTTAGGTCATCTTGCATACTTTAAATTCTCTATAATAGCAAATACAATCACATGCTATATGAAGAGGAATTTACTGTACCATTTATGGGATGACAGAAAATACATCTGCACATGCTCACACTTTAGTTTAAACTCTTTCTCCATGGATCCTAGGTTGGCTCTTGTGGATGTTGAACCTGCTTCACAGAGCCAGGGATACAAAGCACATGAGGCATGTGCAGGTGTGAGTTTCAGGCAGGATTGAGTGGTTGCCGTCTCACGCCAGGCTAGTTAAACTGTCTTTTGTCCTTTGGCATGTGGTTTTTACAGAGGTCCTCAGAATTTAAGACAACCTTCACATAAATATTCCTGAGGGTTGTATTTAATTTCATACACAGATTAATTATTATAATTCAGTCAATAGAATGTAAATCCCAAATGCTTGTAGGGTTGCTAAATTATGCTCTAATAAACTTACAGCCTCTTCTGCGATTGATCTGTAATGGATAAGCAATCACAGGAGGGTATGCAGCAATGTGAATTATGCATTTGGTTGCCAGCTAAGTGGGGCTGATGTACGACGCAAGCCTTAACGTTCCGCCCAGTGATTACTTCTCCCTGTATTTATCTGCACCGTGTAGAAGGTGGCAGTGCAGCCAAGACCCACTTGGTTTGGCAAGTGTTCAACCAGAATGGCATGCTGAGGCATCCTGTAGAGGCTGCTAAATGAATTCAGCTGAGGGAAATCGGCATCTTTGGCCTTTAAATACATCATTGAATTAAATATTGAAATCAGATTACTGCATGCTGTGTTATTCTGAGTGCAGCCAGTGGATACATTCCTCAAAAGGGATTGCTAAGGAATTTTCTTTGATGAAAGAATTTTTTGCATATGTTTTTCACCATTGAGAATATTTGAATTTATTTAGGATACTTTTAAATATGTCTTTAGTAAAACTCTTCCTTTCTTCCCTCTCTTCCTTCCTGTTCTCCTCTCTTTCCTTCTCTTTCATTTTCAATATGGAGATGTAAGCCTTCAGCTTCTAGAATTACAAACAACACAGTGGATACAAGTGTGATGTCTCTGATGTCCCAAGGTTCATGGTGGGCTATGTGGTCCAGAAAAAGGCTTCAGTTGTCATCATTGAATGTCACTCTGGCCAAGGCTAGGGACAAGGATTCCAGAAGATTCCACCTGTCAATCATGGTTCTAAAACACAGTGACACTGGGATCAACCCAAGAGAGGAGGTCATTCTGCTCTAGGGAAGCCTATATTTTAAGTTAAAACAAAACAAGATAAAACAAAACAAAAGAAAACAACACTGATGTAAAGTTTAGAAGACAGCTTGTGAGACCAGCCTTCAAGGTTTCCCCTCCCCGTCTCTCCTCTTTTCCTTTTGTTTCTCATCAAATGCAATGGCAGGCAGTGCCAAAAGACCACCATCACTTATCTGGCCTTCTGAATGGTGGTGCTGCTCTTTGTCCAGGTGCTTAGAGCCCCAACCTGATCTGGGGCACTCGGCAATGCAGCATTGACAGGAGCTGTGCTTGTCTGCATCGGAGCTGCTGCTGGCACAGCTCTCTGACATCTTTGATGCTATTTATTATTTCCTTGGGGGCAGAATTTATGTCTCCATGATGACATCCAATTCTAACTCTGATTTATTTTGGGATTTCAGAGTGTACAATGTTTTGTTTTGTAAACAGAAAGCCAATCTACATCATTCTTAAGCAACAGTATAGAAAGAGAAGATTTGGAGATCTTCAGCTTGCTTCCTTGATGCCAACCTGAAACTTAAAGATCATAGATCTTGAGTATCTGGCTTTACCTATAGGTTGGTAAAATAACAGATCCCTTTTATTTATTTCATATGCCTCTCATGAGAAAGTAAAACATGTTAAATGAAAGTGCAGGGTGTGTGTGTGTCTCAAGTTCCTTGAAGAAGTTCAAAAACTTTCTATCATAATATCAGCTCGGGACCTTGAGCATTCCCAAGTGCTTGTGCACAAAGCTTCACTGGTGATTAGACTAGCTGTTCTTGGTGCTTATGGCCAAGTCTGTCTCTCCTCAGCCTGCTCACAGGCAAGCTGTTATGCTTATGGGCAAGTGATTTAAGTTAAAGTTATCACTGCTGTGATAAAACACCATGGGCAACAGCAGCTTGGGGAGGAAAGGGTTTATTTGGCTTACACTTCCACATCACTGTCCATCATCTAGGGAAGTCAGGACAGAAACTCAAACAGGGCAGGAACCTGGAAGCAAGAGCTGATGTGGAGACAATGGAGGGGCACTGCTTACTGGTTTGTTCCTCATGGCTTGCTCAGTCTGCTTTCTTATAGAACACAGGGCCACCAGCTCAAGGGTGGTACCACCAACCATGGGCTGGGCCCTCCCACATCAATTGCTAATTAAGAAAATGCTCGGCAGGCTTTCCTGTAGGCTGATCTTGTGGGGAAATTTTCTCACTTGATGTTCCTTCCTCTTAGATGCTATATAGCTTGTGTCAAATTGACATAAAATTAGCCAGCACAGCAAGGGTTGGGATTCTCTTTATCAGAGTAGTGTGACAATATTTATTTATTTATTTATTTATTATTTATTTATTTGTTTGTTTATTTTCCCCAGGGCTGAGTTCTTTGGCACAGATTTTAAGGTAGCTAAATGGGAGATGACATGTCCCATAGGTTAGATTGGGTGTCATATGTAGAGAAGTTGATAAGGATGAGCAGGAAGGCTGCCATATCTTCAGGCTCAGGGTGTTCCATAGGCACAAGAAGCTTGGCCAGTCCAAAGATCTCAATAGGTACCAGAGCCTGTTGGCTGTGAAGACTTCATCTTCACAGGTGCTGTGCTAAAAGATCTTTTGGTATTTTCTTTGCTCATCTACACAACGTCTCTGTGAAACAGAGTATCATTGTCTTTGAATAGGTATAAAGAAGGTCGGAAACTAAGGCTACCTGCTTATGAGATGTAGAGCTCATCTGTCTGCCTTCACAGCCTGTTTGATCTCTTAATCTTGAGGAAACATTTTATTTTCTTCTTGCCTCTAGCCTGTTGAAGAGACTGTGGAGTTCATTGTCCCATGAATGTCCCATATTTGGGATCTGACTGGTGTCATTACCTATTTTTCCAGTCCCTAGGCATTCTGTAGACTGGGAGTTCAGCCAACAGCTTCTCAAGGCATGTTTGGGCAATGAACATCCCTTCTTGTTATTGCTGTCCTTACACTGTTCTGTTGCATGGGAAGCTGGAAGCTGGTTTGTCAATAGGCTGATCCTCCCAGTGTGCAGTCTGTGAGATGGTATTTTTAAAGAGTGCTCTTAACCATACATGATGGAACTTTCTGAACTTCAACATTTCAAATTAGGCAGAGGGGTGGAGGGGGAGTCTGTCAGTTTTGATCATCAGGCTGCTGAGTCTGAATGAAGAATACTGTTTTGTTTTTAACAAAGAAATGAAGAAAGTACAGGACAGATATCCAGATATGTCACATTCCCATACATTAGCCATGAAGATTTCATGGCCTCAGGTTCATGTAGAGATAGCTGCAAGGCTCTCACAGACTACAGAGTTTGTGTGATCAGGGGGTTTAGATAGGAGACCCTGGAACAGAGCTCCTCACCAAGGACACCACTTTCCTTCATAGACCATTAACTGAAAGAATGTATCTTCCTTCCCTGAGATGGAGACAGCTCCTGCTTTATGCCAGCCAGCCTCCATAGGTCCAGAGAAACAGCCAGCTTCCTCTTCTAGTTATGTGAGACACATGTAATCAGATTAGGTTGACTCCACTGATAGACACCAAAGCATAAAGATGATGACATTTCTTCACCACTGATCTCATACACTCTCTACCTTGCTTGGTAAGCTATGACATTCAGGTGTGTCCCTGGAGCTGTCCAGGTAGAGCTTAGGAATTAGAGTTGTAGCTTCTTCCCTGAGGGCACTAAAGAAGGATGCTCTGGTGGGGCTTGTCGATTTCACTATACCAATAATAGTTGTGGTTTACTGAAGAAGAAACATAGGAATTTGTAGTGTATAAATACTGTGGCAACTTATTGAAGGAACTGTTACTAGCTCTTGTGATGGTTTGTGTATGCTTGGCCCAAGGAGTGGCACTATTAGGAGGTATGGCCTGTTGGAGTAGGTGTGTCTCTGTGGATGTGGGTTATAGAATCCTTACCCTAGCTGTCTAGAAGTCAGTCTTCCACTAGCGGCCTTCAGAAGAAGATGTAGAACTCTCAGCTCCTCCTGAACCATGTCTGTCTAGTTGTTGCCATGCTCCTACCTTGATAATAATGGACTGAACCTCTGAACCTGTAAGCCAGCCCCAATTACATGGTGTCTTTTATAAGACTTTCCTTGGTCCTGGTGTCTGTTCACAGTAGTAAAACCCTAACTAAGACAGCTCTCCTCTCCAACCCCCAGATTTTGCTGGCTGGGTGAAGAACATGTATGTGTAAGAAAGAAAGTGATTGACTAGACATTTGTTCCAGTTCTTCAGTCTTATTTTGTTCCTAGATGGCAGCCTAAAGTCAAGCCTAAGAGGAGCATGTTTCAGAGGATTTTGAGGGTAACTGAGTTTTCAGTGTGAAGAGTGACCACTGACATAGAAATTGTTATCCAGTGGGGGACACAGTCCTAGGTAGGAAGGTCGAGAAGATCAAAATGGAAGAAGTAGACAGCTGGGAGCCTAGGATAGGTGACAGGCAGACAGAGGTGGAGCATAGATGGTATTGAGGAGAGAAAAGGGCAAGCCTTAACTGGGGAGAACTTTAGATCTAGAATTTTCAAGAGTTTTAGACAACTTTCAGTCTTACCAGAGGCTGTTCTACTTCAAAGCATGTACATATCTATAAACCCATAGTTCAACTTAAAAAATATCCACTATTAAAGTGATTCTCATTTGCATTTTGTTATTTAAAAATTATGACAGCAACAGATATCACCCAGCATATAAATCTTCAACTATGCACTGGATGCGCTACATAATTTTTAGACACATATGGTACTTACTTTTCACTGCTCTCTGTGAGAAAGTATCAGAAAAAAGCAACATAAAAGGAGAAAGGGTTAACCTCCCTCAGAAGTTCAGAGGACTCAGTCAATGGCGGTTGGAGCCATTGCTTGGGACTTGTGGTAAGGAACGTACATATTAAGAGGGGTAGTTGTTCACTTTGTGGAGAGAGAGATAGAGAGAAAGAGAGAGAGAGAGAGAGAGAGAAGAAGAAGAAGAAGAAGAAGAAGAAGAAGAAGAAGAAGAAGAAGAAGAAGAAGGTGGTGGTGGTGAATTCTAATGTCTTCAAGGGGCATACCTTCAATGGCCTAACTATTGGGTTATGCTCCACTTTCTAACGTTCTCACTGCCTCCCAACAGTGCCATTGATAGAGCCTTCACCATGTAGCCTTTGGGGGACATTTAAGACCCAACAATAACACATGCTTTAATTTCTACAATAGTGATGTGACACACCCTCTCACTATCCTCATTTTAGCAATACAGCAGTGAAAGCTGAGAGATTAAGTCACCTGTTTTGAGTCACACAGTAGGTGCTTGCCAGGACTGAGTAGGAACAGTGACTGGCCTAACAGCTCAGCTCACATATGTCTTATGTAGAAAACCATGAATCTCCAATGGGTAGTGGCAATACTGTCATTATTCGGTCTCCTTTTCTCCCTGCTTCCCCCTTCCCCTCTCTCCGCTTATCCCTCTCTACATTTAACCCAGAACCCAACTTTGAAAGTCCCCTCGAAGTGTGTATTGAGAGAATGGATACCTTATTCTTTCTTTTGCTTCAGGCTCTGGAGAAAGAACTCTTGGTTTCTAATCAGTGCTAAATCTTCAAAATAACGTAGAAAATAAAAATCTTTAAATTCTCATTAAGCTGTTAACGAGTTTTACTGTAGCACAAATGAAGAGCAGTGACCATTTGGATTTCCACTTGTCATTCTATAATCCTCATCAATATATACGGTGTTCAGTCTCACATGAAGCCTTGAAGTCATCCCCTTTGAAGAAAATCTCCCTGAAAGCAGAACTTATTTTTAAGAAGCCAAAATTCATGCCAAGAAAATGTGCTAAGATGAATATGACATCTCCCTCCTCAGAAAACAGATGGATGACTTCCATTCTGTAGTTGACCTGTATTTCCTCCTGGATGCTCACTGCATATTTTATTACCTCTTTGTTCCATTCACTGAGTCTGCAGAATAGCACACCTATTTTCAAATAGTGACCTCCTTGCTCAGAAGGTGAAAGGATCTGTCAGTCCATTCCACAGCTGTTATGTGACTTCTAGATGTTTCTTTGTGGGATAGACCAGCCTCCTAGGATACTATCTTAGCCTAGAATTCTTGTGTCATGTTTCTGAACACCCACAGTGAACTGCCATCACAAAGATACACATAACAATATTGCTGCAATCAGGAAACTGGGTGAAATATCTTGTCACAACTAGAAAGACAAGCAGCCATGGACCACTCATAGCTTCATGTTAAGTAATATTTGATTTAGTCCAGTTCTACTAGAACGCAAGAGCTCAGAAATAGCCTTGGAATGAGCTTGACTTTTAGGCACCGTGGTCCCTCCTTACCTGCTGGGAAGTCTTACTGTATCACTTCAATTATGATTTCCTCTGCCAAAACAGTAACTATTTTTTTTATAGAGCAGTTATAAACAGGGTGACTAGTATAAAATTGTGGACAGGAATAAAGGAGCCCTGACACTATGAAGCCTGTGTTTTTGAGCTACCTTTCTTCTCTATTTGCATTAAAAGTTACTCATTTTGTCACCTCTTGCCCACCCAAGGCATTGTATCGTGCATGCCATGTGACCTGAGTTAGAGGCAGTAACTGATGGAGAGCTTGGACCCAGGAGCCAGCTGTCTGCTTTAAACCTAAGCGCCATTGCCTTCTGGCTGTGTGGCTTTGTGTTTCTGGAGGGTACTAAAGATCAAGAGCAAAAGTACACCTCAGGGTTATCATGAGGGTTAAGTCAGTTAAGATGTGTGAAGCACTTAGAGGAGATACTATCATGGTGGACGCTTATATATTCGTTAGTAATAGTAACAATATCAGGAATAAAACCTCATAGGGTTATTTTAAGCAGGCAGCTTTTATATTTGCTCTGAGGCAGAGGAGATGATGATTTCAAGCAGATTCTAAGTAGGCTCAAGATCTAACTGTGCTCTTGCCTGTGGTTCACCACTGGGCTTCAGTTGCCCTGGCTGTAAAATCAGAAGGTAGGCTGTGAGATATTTCAAGCCTCAATAGTTTGTGCCACTGCCCTGAGTCCTTTTCTCAGCATGACAGCATCGGTTTTAAATATACCCAGAATTCCACTCGTCTACAAAGTGTTCTCGTCTTTCTATGATGACTTTCCTTATTGCTGTGACCAAATAACTGACATGAAAGCAACTTACACGATGAAGAGTTTACTTTGTTCATGGTTTGAGGGCTGTAGTCCTTCATGGCAGGGGAATCATGGCAGCGAGCATTCAAGGCAGTTACCAGGCCCAGTCCAGAGTTAGGAAGCAGAGTGCTCATCTGCTCACAGTCTCCTTTCCGTTCAGTTCAGTTCAGAGCAGGTGGCTGCCCACATTCAGTCGTCTTGCTGCCACTGAATCTCTCCTTAGAAGTGCCACAGCCACACAGACACATCCAAAGATATGCCTCCTAGGTGACTCTGAATCCAGTCAAGTTGATAATGAAGATTCACCATCACACCCACTTGTCTCTCATCATCTCCCTCCTTTCGCTGTACTTTTCTCACCATTAGTGCTCAGCTGGTAGCTCTCTCAGAAAGACCAGCGATGACATTCTCGGCTCAAATCTGCTTGCTCATTTTTGGTTTCTCTCTGACTTGGCATCTTTGTGGAATTCAACACGTCAGAGGATCAAAATCCATCCTTATTTGTCAGGTTTCTCGTCTCTAGAACCCCCTCAAACACAGGATCATTTCCACGTGGCTTATAATCTTGCAACCCTTTCTCACTCTTCCATTTGATGTTGTTAGTGGGGTTCTTTCCATATCAGTCAGTGAGGACGGTCTCATTTAGTCCCTTTAATGTCCCTGCATGGTTTTACCCTCTGGATGACATTAATGTTGTCTCTTCTTCTTCTCCTTCTCCTTCTCCTTCTCCTTCTCCTTCTCCTTCTCCTTCTCCTTCTCCTTCTTCTTCTCCTCCTCCTCTTCCTCCTCCTTCTCCTCATTCTCATTCTTTTTCTTCCTCCTCTTCTTCCAACTCCTCCTCTCCTCCTCCTCCCCTCCTCTTCCTCTTCTTTTTCTTCTCCCTCCTCCTCCTCTCCCTCCTCCTCCTTTTAAAACAAAGTTACATGAATATCTTGCATATATGTGTATATATTTTATATGCAAGTGTGAATGTTTTCATGGAAAAATACCAACACTGACTGTATGGGCCACAGAGCATTCTGTTTAGCAGTTTACATTGTCTTTATATGAGCTGTCATCTTTCAGCTCAGATCTAGACTTGAGGCATGCTCATAGAGAAGGAAGCTGTTAGGAGACTCAGCTGCAGCATGGCTCATCATAAGCCAAATTTGCCCAGTCTTTTCCTGCTGAAACCTCCATTGACTTCTTTGCTTCTTTTCTCCTCCAGGACATGGATATGAGAGACCTATCAGTTCTTTAATTTTTATTTTCATGTGCATGGATGTTTTGCTTGCATGTATATCTGTGCATCATGTGTGTGTCTGGTGTCTAAGATCTCATAGGAGTGCAGTTACAGACCATTGTGTGTTACCACATGGGTTCTGGGAATTGAACAAGAGTCCTCTGAAGAGCAGCTAGTGCTCTTAACAGCCGAGCCATCACTTCAGCCAAAACTTTTTGACTCCTGCTCCATCTTGGACTTGCTGGATTCAGCTTCCTCTTTTCCTTTTTCCAACTATTCTGGTGTTACAGATCTTCTTACAGCCCAGGTCCCATACCTTCTAAAGCAACCCCGTATGGGCCTCCTGTCCTGGACCCAGCCACTTTCTAGTCCCATGGCTGCCCAAGCTTCCACATTGTTATTCTGCATTGACACACAATATTAATAGTTTCCCATTTCGAAACATACCTGTTATTTTATCTTAGATGTCATCCAGTTTTAGGTCTTTATTCTGCTATGCTTTTTAAGCACTCAGACCTGTAATGTTTATCTCCTCTAACTTAGCTTAATAGACTCTAACAGAGTTTGTTCTCGCGGCTACCCACCCAGGCTTCACCCTCTCCATGCTCCATTAATGCATTTCTAATTGTCCCTGTAACATCTCCATTTGGTTGTTTCCCATCATTTCAGTTTCAATATGTCTAAATCCAACAGAACCATCTGTTAGTGATCCCACCCCATCTGTTCCTTCCCCCATTTCCTTATCTCTGTAAATGACACCTCATTTCCCTAATAACCCAGACTAGAAATCTTGGCACTGGAGCTGATTTCTTGATTTGTTTTTCACTTATAAACAATCTATCACTGAGTCTAAATACATTTTCTTCTTGAAAAAATCACTGCATCCTTGATAAATATTAATTCTATTTAGAAAATATTAATGATGAATTTTTTTGTCAGCTCTTATTTTTCTGCATGAAGCCTAAAACAAGGTTAAGGTAGAAAATGATAGGAAAAAAAAAACCTCCCTAAAACAGAGCATTGAGGGTGACTTCTGGTTGAAAAGTGAATTGTGAGCATCTGTTTGTCATACTTCCTGTGTGAAACAGCCCTGTGATGGCTGAAAAAGTACATTTTATGAAGGTAAAAACTTAGAAAATGACAGTAAAGAATGGACGAAAGAGAAAGATAATTTGAATCTTCTCCAGGCAGCTAAACTCCAGATTGTCCTTCTTTCATTATCCCTAATCCAGAAGAGATCAGTGGTTTACTCCCTGCAACACGGTTCAAGTGGGTCCTGCCAAGTGCAGGGAAACACTTGCATTTAGAGTTCTGAATCTTTGGTTCCCTTCTCAGCCAAGCACTCAGAGCTCAAGCTTCTTTCTGAAGGAAAGAGGAATCCTTGTCTGGGTATTCTGGACAGTTTAAGAGAAAAGGTTTGGACACTAATCTAGATATTCCTGAGGATATTATCTGGCCTCATCATCTTCCAGAAAGACCAGACAGCAACCCCCATCTTATTGCAAACAAATGGACAAGCACACACAAGTTAAAAAATAAGAAGTACATTATCTCCCAGTTCTAGACATTGAACATGGAATTAAGGCATTGGCAAAGTCATGTTTCCTTTGTGTGCAGTCACTTTAGGAGCAGATAGAGAAGGGCACATAGGGAAGGGGCTTCAGAATTCTTCTAAAACTTTGACTATGGGAGGCAGAAATGGAAACAAACCAATGAAACCTCAAAATTCACACAGAGGAAGAAAAAGGGAGCAAACCCTTTACCTCTATTACTACTCAGAGAAAAATAAATAAATGAATCTGTGGAATAAGGATACAGATGCTGTGGGATGAACACAAAGAGACACAGAAGCAAAATTCAGAGAGCCATAAATAGCTCACGAAAGTTATAGTTGTCATTTGAGGGGAAATGTCAAAAAATTTAAAAGATTTTTTTTTTTTTATGAAAAAGTGAAAAGCAACCATTGATGTATCTCAAGGTTCCAGAAAACAAGAAGAAAAAAAAAAACAAATCAGTAAATGACAGAAAATTGGAGAAACAGAGACATGAAAGAACAAGTAATAAAATTAATAAAATAATTGGTTCTTTGAAAAAAATAAAACCATCAAGATTAACAAACTCCTAGTAAAATTAATGAAAAAGGACCCAAATTAATAAAGAGAGAAATGAAAAATAAAGGTTACCTATGAAATACAGAGAGCAATAAAGGAATACTTTGAAAATGTATAGTCACCAAACTCGAAAATCTAGAAGAAATGGATGAATTCATAGACACCCATGAATTACTGAAATCAAATCAAGAAGATATAAGCAACTTAAACAGATCCACAAATCAACAAAATTGAAGCAATAATAAGTCTTCCAACAAAGAAAAGCCCAGAACTGGAAAGATTCACTACCAAGTTCTGCCAAACCTTTAGGGAAGGGCAAGGCTAGTGCTCCTCTGCCTACCTCCATAGACTACACCAGTGCTCCTCCATCTGTCTACCATATAAACCATGGTAATGCTCTGCTAACTCCCTTGTAAAGTAGAAAATGACCAACAAATTTTAAGAATCAAACAGTATCCTGATATTAAAATTAGATAAGAGCACAACAAAGGAAGAAAGCTATAGAACAAATTTCCTCCAATAAACAGAAGAGAATATCTCATGAAAGTCTGGTAAACATAGAACACACTAAAAAGGTCATATGCCATGACAAAATTGGTTAAATTCCCAGGCTGTTAGGAAGGTTCAACATGCTCACATCAGTAAGTATAATACGGTACACAAACTGACTTAAGAACAGAAATCTTGTGATCATCTCAGTTAAGGAGGAAAGGCCTTCAATAAAGTTCAATGTTCCTTCGTGATGAAAGACCCAAAGAAACTAGGACTGTAGAAGACAAGCATCAAGATAGCAAAGGTCATCCGTGACTAATCTGTAGTCAATACTACACAAGGAGGGAACTCTTCAAGGAAGCAAGAGTGCCCCCTTCTCTCACTCTTACTTACCACAGTGCTTGAAGTCTTAGTTACAGCAGTAAGACAAGAAAGAAGCAAAAAATGTTACTGGCAGAAAAATTATCCCTATTCAGATGACACGATCCTATACTTAAAGAACCCTAACAATACTGTGACATTCTTCCCAGAGCTGGAAAAAAAAAAAAAACAATCCTAAAGTTTACATGGAAGCACAAAAGAGCTTCAGGAGAAAGGCCATTGCAGACAGAATTATAATACCTGATCTTGGATTATATTACAGAGCCATGACCATAGAAACATGGTACCGACACAAGAGTAGACATCTAGATCAAAGGAATTAAACACAGGACCCAGAAGCAAACCCATCAAGTTATATAGAAACCTATTTTAAACAAATGTGTTAAAAACATGAAGTAGAGAGAAGACAACTTCTTTATCAAATGATACAGGGGAAACTAGATTGCCACCATTGAGTCATGAAGCTCGATCTATCCAGCTCTCCATGCATAAACACAGACTCAAAATGGATCGAAAATTTAATTTAAAATGAAAACTGTTGAAACTTCTAGAGGAAACCATGAGACAATGCAGGGTAGAGGCATAGATGAGAAGTTTCTGAAAAGGACTCCATTGTCAGTGGTGAGTGAGGTGATAACCCATGTCCTTCCTCCCACTCTTTGTGAATTTCCTATTAGCATCTCCCATCAGCTAAGAGTCACTTGAAAGCCAGATGGCATGGAATGCTGCAGCCCCTGAGAATCAACTTTTCAGGTCTCAGTATTGGTTCACTGAGCACAAGGAACTGAAACTGGCTGAGTGTTTCAGCTTCCAATTTAACAGAAAGATTGACTGTGTTTGCTGGTGAATCTTTTCCCTTAGGCGAGATATATTATAGAAACATTAAATTCTATGTTGCTATATCAACAAGGTGAAAATACCTTACTTGGGGGAGGTAGAGATGTCTCAGCAGTTAAGAGCACTTACTTCTCTGGTAGAGAACCCAGGTTTTGGTTATCATCACCTACAGCTCATGACTGTATACAATTTTAGTTCCAGAGGATCTGATGTCCTCTTCTGGCCTCCATGGATGCTTGTATACATGTGTTGCACATACTCAGGGCACATACACATACAATTTTAAAAAAATTCTTATGTGCTGCTGCCAATGAGGGGCGTGGCCAGCTCTTCACAAGCCCTTGAATATCAACATGGTTCCAAGTGGCAGCCTAGACCATGGATACCTGCATGGCCTTTAGTGGCGATGTGGACCATGGACACCAACACAGACCTCTGCTGTTGCATGGTCACAGACCAGACATGGCCCTCAGTGGCAGCAGGGACCAAGACTTGGCTATGGCCTCAAGTGGCAGTACAGGCTCACAACAGGCTCCTCCTCTCCACCCTCGTGTCTCCAAACCTGCCTTTCTTCATACTGCCCAAACCATTCTGCTCCTCTTCCTCTCCCATTTCTCCACCCCATACTTGTACATCACAGTGGCTTGTGCTGTGGGTGGGCCATGCAGTGGACTGGGCCTCTAGATGTATTCAAATATTTGTCCAATCCAAAGATTCCCAAGAAAATTAAATTTCTGACTAAAGTTAACACAGCATAGTAAGCTATAATTCAACATAGAGTAGTTTAGTCTCACGGTTGAACCTGCCCCATCCCTTTCTAGCTGTAGCATTTGCCCTTGGCAGCACAATAAAAGCTGGCCCTGGTGTCAGGATCTGGGCCAGCGGGACCTGAGGGTGTGAGTAGGACAGCTGTCCCTACTCCTCACTGGCTACAGCACTCAGGAGAGCTGGTCAACACCTCAACTTCACCTGTGGAGCACAATAGAGCGGTCCTTGGTAGTATGGGCACAGGTGAGCCAGCCAGAGGAGAACTGGCCCTTCCCCTTGCTGGGTGTGGTACTGGGTGAGCTAGCTGGAGCAGTGCTGGGGAACTCGTTCTGGTGGTGAGGATGTGGGAGAGCTGAAGTCTGACTGACTCAGCTACTACTCAGGCCTACATCCAGGGCTATGAATTGGCCAACACCTAGCCCATCTATAAAACTGCTGAAGCACTCGAAAGGGCCTTGTCCTGCAGATCCAAAGCTGCAGGAACTCACAGGGCAAGAACAGGACATCCAAGAAGAGTCCTGGTGAGGATATTGAGTATTGATAGTGTAGCAGAATCCAGAGCTCCAACCAGACCAATAACTACTGCAATGAACATCGGCAAGCAGAGAAATGCGGACAAAGGGGTATACTGTGGGACTCACTGTGAAACACTACAGCTTCCATGATAAGATTTTTGTCTGGTTGTTGTTTTTGTTTTTTGGTGGGGGAGGTTACAAGGGCAGATGGCATATATGAAGGGACAGGGAGCTGAGTGGGATTGGGGTGCATGATGTGAAATTAACAAAGAATCAATAAGAAGTTAAAAAAAATCCTTATGTAGATCACCAAGTCTGTTAGCCAGAGTAGCCCCTCTCATTAGCATGTTTTTCATAACAAGGATATTACAGCTACGAAGAAATGGTATACTATGCAGTTCTGGTATGCCTGGACTCTGTTGACATTGTAGGAAGGCTCTGGCTTGCAGGATTTTAACTCTGGGATCTTGTGGATGTAGGAGCCTCATTTTGAGCAGTCATAGGGCCTTCCTGAAAACCTAAATAGACCTGTAAACCCCTAAGCTCATTGCTCATCTTTTTAGTCTTTTGTTTGAGTGTGTGTGTGTGTGCACATGCACATATGTGTGTGCCTCTCTCTCTGTGTGTATATATGACTGCAGGCACACATATGCAGTAGCATGAGTGTAGAGATTAGAAGACAACCTTGGGTATCCTCACCTTTTATCTTATTTGGGACAGTCTCTTATTGTTTTCAAGTGCCATCATGTCTTCATGCTCTATCTTGGCAAATATGAGTGCTGGATTATTGAGGTCTACTGTGGCCAACTCTCCACATGTTCTGGTGATCCAAACTCAGTTTACACACTTATGAGGCAAGGCAAGAGGTTTACTCACTGATACAAGTTCTTTTTTTTTCCCAAAGAGTTTATCTGTATTAGAAACAATCAACCAGGCTCATATCCCTCAGAATATATTTCTACTAGACTTTTCTAGAGTGTCTCAAGCCTTATCTATTATAGAGGGTTGACTTTGGTGCTACAAACAATACTCTGGGTAATTATTTTGTCACTGTGCACCTTGGGTTAACAATGTAGATTTTACTAAGAGTCAATGATACTTTTAAATCAAGTCCTATCAAAGAACCAATACTAGATTCCCATCATCCTCTCTTATGTTCTTCGTGAGCCTTTTGAAAATATCAATAACATTTTTCAATCTAGGTTTATGCAGAAGAAAAGGTTCTCCATAAGATTGGTAGGACAAAATTTCACTGTAGGTATTAGGGCTTACACAGTGATGTGGGGAGAGACACACATGAGCTCTTTGGATAAGTGAATAGGCAATGTGACCAGCCAAGCACTTTTGGCTGTCCCCATAATCAGAGAGTTTGTGGAAAGACAAATGGGAGTCAGGGACTTCTTTTAGCCAGCTCCACTGCTGGCCCTTAGCAAAGTCCTTGATAGTGGCTCTGGGATCTCTATGGGTCAGGGAGTGGATGTCATCTAGGAAGAACACAAGCAAACAAACAAAACAAATGGCCTTCACGGAGTGGGGATCCAGCCACAACCAAGAACCAATTCTAGATTTCCATCATCCCCTCTTCTGTTCTTCAGAAGCCATTTTTTAAAAAAATACTAATGACATTTTTTTTCAATCTAGGCTTATGCATAAGAAAAGTCTCATTTTGGTGACTGAAATCATATAAAGTAAGTCAGAAACAGACAGTATTCTGAGATTTTTGTTGTTGTCAAAACTGCCCAGTGTTACAAGACTGGGGCATTTAAGCTGGTACACCTGTTTCCATGATTTCTTGACATTATTTGTCCTTCTTGTGTCTTGATTATTCTGACATTGGATTTTCAACTTTAGAGTTGCTAATATTTTGGACTAGAAAATTCTTTGTTGTGGAAGATTGTCTGATGTATTGTCAGATGCTAAGCAGTGTCTCCACCTTTAACCCTCTACATGGCAATAACACCAACTCTCCAGTTACAACAACCAAAGTATATCTCTAGGCATTGACAAGTGTTTACTGGGGAATAGTACTTCCCTCTCCCCCTCACTGAAAAACCCGTGACCTTTAAGCTAATGTAAATATAAAAACACAAAGAATTTGAAAATGTAATTGACAGAGCTAGAATAAATCACTTGGGGATGCTGTACCTAGAGAAAGAAAAGATTGAGTGATGGAGGAAGAGAAGTCACACCATCCACAGCTTCCCTTGTATGCCTCGCATCACAGCCCCTGGCTGAATCTGTTTTGATGGCAACTAAACCAAATAGTCCTCCATGAATGTGTACCTACCTTGCCTTGATGTATTTTTTTCATCACCACGAAAATTTAACTATTCTGTCCCTCTTGCCTTCCAGGAGAGCCTGCAGGGTCATGACATTAAGTGTATCGAATAAGTGCTTTGTTTGTGTATGTGTCAGGTGAGGGGAAGATGTTAATATTATTAGGGATGGACAACTAAGAAGGTCAGAAGCCAGAGACTGATCTCTTTATCTTCTCATTCTTTAGGCAAACAATTCTGGGAAGCATTCAGAGTGTTTCTCCAAAGGGTCCTATGCCCTTAAGTAAAAATGAGGCAACGGCCTCAATGTCACACCCTCATATTAATATCCTCCTTTTGTTTCATATATTTTAATCTCTCACCCTCCATTAACCCAAGCGTTCAAGTTGCTTCTAGGGAAACCAAACTATGATGGAAGACTTCATACTCATAGCAAGTTAGATACTGTCCTAGTTAGGGTTATCATTGCTATGGTAAAACAACATTACCAAGAATGGCTTAAGGAGAAAACAGGTTATTCGGCTTACACTTCCACGTCACTATTCATCATTTAAGGAAGTCAGGACAAGAACTCAAACAGGGCTGGGACCTGAAGGCAGGAGCTGATGCAGAAGCTGTGGAAGCGTGCTGCTTACTGGCTTACTCCCCATAGTTTGTTCTTAAAGAACCCAGGACCACTAGCTCAGGGATAGTACCATCCACAATGGGATGAGACCTCTACCCGTAATCATTAACTAAGAAATGCTTTACAGGTTTTCCTATAGCCCAATATTATGGAGGCATTTTCTTAAATGAGGTTCCTTCCTGTCAGATGACTATAGCTTGTGTCAACTTGATGTAAAGCTAACCAGCATGGATCCATCATCTACACATATATTTGTATTCAAACTCCAGCCACTAGAAGAAATCACATGTTGTTATTCTTCAGTTTGTTCCCACAGTAGTTAAAAATTCCATGGATGAGATAAGAGGAAACTGTGTTCCTTTCCTTTTTAGCTTGCTACATGCTTGAGATCTGTATCTAATTGTATATCTTAGATATCTACTAGTCCAAAGTGGAGGATATATACTTTGAAAGAAAAATAGCAAAAAAAATAAAAAATAAAAACCCACAAAAAAAAACTATGCTCTAGTAAGAGGACACTATATATAACCTAAGGAACTCACTTATCATGAGTTAGACGGTGCAGGGAAGGGGCCACTATATGTGACACACAAAGCCTTAGAGCTCAGATCCAATCCAGTGTCTCGCTCAAATTGTCTTGCTCAATTGTTGGGAGCCAACTCTTAGCCGAAAGCAGCTATCATCTTTACAGCCATCTCGAGCCATATACCCTGACAAGAGACTTGTTTTCAACAGCCCGAAACAGCTGAGGACACTCTGATAAACATCTTGTTTTGCTGTTTAGTGCCGCTAGCAGCTAGGCTCAGATGGTCTCTACACTGCTAGCTAAGTGCCATGGTCTCCACATTGCTAGGCACGTGACGTAGTGCCTTCAGCTGTGCTTGTCCACGAGGGCAAGGCACGTGGTAAAGGGTATAAATACCCAGGATGTCCTTTCAACAAAAGAGACTTGATCAGACTCTGTTTGTCTCCATTTTTCGAGTCTCTTACCCCTCCATCCCCACTCTCTCTCTTGCTAGACCCTGACCTGTGGACCGGAGCAGCAGAATGGGCCATTACACTCAATCTTGCATGACAGGCCTTGATTTTTTTTACTACTCCCCAGCACAGTCTTCTGTTTCCCTCAAATGAGTTTTCCCTCCATGTTCTGCAGCACTTCAAGTTGCTGAACTGTGAGCACCCCTAACTGTATCAGTTTTAGTGCCTCCCAGTTTTTGGTGCCCCAGGTACCTCCCTGAGGCATCCCTCTTTGCCTGTGGGGTTATTATCCAGCTAGGAGTTCAGCCTGACATATCTTCTCCTATCACCATATACATACATGGCATTGATAATACAACAACTGCTCCTGTGATTTGCAAATTTACAATTTCCATGGGTTGACTTTCAGGCAGGACCAGTGAAGTGAAGCAAAAGGATGTGGCTTTAACAAATGACTACAAGCAATAGGATGAGGTGCGTGTGTGTGGGCACACAATATTTGCATACAAATGCAAATTAGCTTCATGTAGTTTTCCTAAGAGAGACCAGGTGCTTCCAGTACCCAACCCAATGAGTTTTTGATATTCTATTTTGGGAGCAAAGAATGATTTTTTTAATTGGGTATTTTATTTACATTTCAGATGGTATCCTCTTTCCTCACTCACCCCCCAAAACTCCCTATCACATCCTCCCTCCTCCTGCTTCTATGAGGATGTGCCCCCACCCACCCACCACTCCTACCTCCCTGCTCTTGAATTCCCCTACACTGGGGCATCTAGCCTTCACAGGACCAAGGATCTCCTCTCCCACCTGTGCCTGACAAGGCCATCCTCCCCTGGAGAATATACAGATGGAGCCATGGGTTCGTCCCTATATATTCCCAGGCTGGTAGTCTAGACCCTGGAAGCTCTGGTTGGTTGGTATTGTTGCTCTCCCAATGGGGCCGAAAACCCCTTCGGCTCCTTCAGTCTTCTCTCTAACTCCTCCATTGGGAACCTTGTGATCAGTTCAATGGTTAGCTGTGAGCATCTGCCTCTGAATATGTCAGACTCTGGCAGAACATTCAGCATCCTTCCTTCCTCCATAGGAGCAACTTGATTTTTCTAAGTCCTCGGACAAGGTAAAGCTGTTTGATGCGGGTCTTGTAATCCACTCTTGTTGTTTTCTGGGCCCGTGGAGGTGATAGGTACCCTGTGTGCACTTATAAGATCTGATGTAGGCACATGGCCTGAAGCTTTGGAAATTGTCCCTTTGCAGTCTGGGTTTTAGTCCTTATTTATTTCTACTGTATGGGGTAATTAGGTGTCCAGAAGTTATTGCAGGATATTTGATCACACTGTGAACACCAAGATTGTGTTATTTACTGGAAAAACCTGTTTTCACTTGTGCTGCTCAGCCTTAGCACACATGTTTAATCCAAGGGCTTTCTGCTTGAGTACTGTAAACATTATTAAATAAAGTAAACCATAGGGCAACCATAGTCAGCCATGAAGGCAGAGCCAGCAACCAGTTGACAGGAAGTGAACTAGTACTACAAAAACGTAGAGAGTAAGAGGGAGTTAGGAGGATGGATAGAGAGACTCACAGGAAATAGAAGGAGGGGCATTTTAGTTTGAAGGAGTTGTTTTTTTTTGTTTTTTGTTTTTGTTTTTTTTGTTTTTGTTTTTTGAGACTGTATGAGAGAAAGAAGGTTCCTTCTTGGATGTTGGTTGAGGGGAAAGATCAGTTGGGTGCTTTCTCTGCCTCTCTGAGCTAGTAGGTTTTCACCCCAGAATCTGGCTCCTGAGTCTTTATTGGTAAAATCAAATGGTTGAGATTTTGTTAAAAACAACACAAGACTTGTGAGCACACCAGATTGGAGTGGGGTTTGAAGTTCACTTAGGCCTCACCTGACCACTTGTCCCAGCTTGTGGTTGTGACACTTGCTGTCAGAGGCTGGACAATGCAGCCTGGGTGCAGCTTTCTTCTGAGTAATCTCCAGCTTGGCTCTCACAGTGAATACAAATATCAACTCTAATGTCAACTTAGAAAATTCTCTTGTTACTCTCAGAAAACAGTGGAAAGTCATAAATATAGGCTCCTTTCCTATTAATATCTCTGGAGTACTTTTAGCAATTATAAAGAACTTTCGAATTCAGCCTTGGAAGAACTTTCTACATAAGAAGTAGCCCAAAGAAATCATAATGGAAATACACCGAGAACTTAGGATTTCTACCTGGGTGGTCTGCTCGAAAGGGCTATACTTTCTGTCCTATCAGACATTACATTTTGCCCAAGAATTTGAAAATCTTTCCATCTGGGTCTATTACATTGCCTGGGAGTTTGTATTGATCATGAGCCTCAAATTCAAATCCCACTTTGGCTACATGACAGCCTGGCATTGAAAGGGCTCTCAGCCTTACTGTTAAGTAAAAGGCTCAGGCCAGGCCTCTCAGGTGAGCTGCTACTCTCCTGTTAGAGAAAATCCTGCAGACACTACTGAAGCCAGACTTATGGGAAAATGAGCTCCAGTTCCAAGTGTCCCACAGTGGTTAACTGAGCTATAGTTAAATACCTGTCCCAAAGGTCTCGGCCTACCATAAATATGCCTATTATGTAGCATGATATGATTGGTTTAACCTCTACTTTAGTTCACATCATGCTACATAACATGCATGCACTTTAGGAAGAAAAGGCAGGGGGGTATCTATGAGGACAAGACCAGCTTGGTCTATTGACCCGACCTGTGGGTCCTAGTTATTCGTGGGGGCGAGGAGGACCACAACCTGAAAAAGAACGGTTGAGAGAGAATGGACTCAAGGAAGCAATTGCTTGTCACGAGTCATCTATTTGAATGCAAAGTGCCTTTTTTATAGTATATTTTACAAGAGGAGGGGGTAAGAGGGGCCAGGTGGTGGAAAAGTACAGAATCTTCTTGGCCTGTGCCTTGAAACATTTCATGGTCTACACAGTACACTGCCTTGAATTATGGTCTACCTGCTTTCCTCAGAAGATACGGTACACTGCCTTGAATCTATATGCAGCTGCCAAGCAGGATCTTGCGGTTGCCAAGCTTCAGGGGACATTGTGCAGGTGGGGAAAGGTAGGGGGTGAGGGTAAGGGCGAGGGTCCTGGCTTCTGGCAGTCTATCTAGTGAGTTCTGGGTCAGCCAGGTCTATGTGGTGAGACCCTGTCTGAAAAATAAAACAAAACAGAAAACAATAAGGATTTCATAATCTGAACAACACTGTGAGTTGACTGGGCTCAGCTGTTAGCCCTGTTCCATCTAGGGCACATGTGGCTGTGCTCAGCTGAGTTGGTGGAGGTTAGGATTTTCAAGGTGGGCTTTATTTATATAGTAGGGTGTAGAGTCTGTCTGCTGGGTGAGACCTTAGCTTACTTCAGTCTGGCTCTTCCCAATGATGGCTGACTTTTCTGCCTAGCAGCTCAGCGCTTTGAAGAGGGAGCAAGATATACATGCTACAAAGTCTACTATGCTGAGTTCAAGGAGTCAGGCAGCATTCCTTCTGCTGTGTTTGGGCATTGAAGCAAGGAAGGGCCACTCTGATTCTCGAAGGAGAGGGAAGAAGCTGTAGCTAGTCAGCTGGAACTAGTTGGATCCTAAACAAACTACTGTTTTACACCAAAGCTGTCCTTTTACATGCTAGTTACCTGGCAGGCCTCTGTGGGTATCTTTGAATTCCATATCTGGTCCTACAGTCGAATTACAGATAAGAGGAATAAGATGGAGAAGGGCAACACAATTAACTTTTTGTGAACAAAGCAAAACCAGAAACTCCCTAACCTTGAGTTTACTATTTATTGTCTAATTATTCCTTCAGCACCTCAGTGAACAAGTTGATACATGCGGAGGTCAGTATTTTGTACCTTAAGAAAGATCTAGTCAGGCTATCCTGGTTCTCCTGCAGTATATTTTTAGGAGACAATAGGGGAACATATGGAAAAGCATACTTGTTCCTTGTGTTGGGGCAGTGATCTCTGAAGATCTCATGGGATCAGCTAAACTCTATGGGCTCTGGCCCTCCAGACAAAGCAGGTTCATCCGAAGTCCTTGAAAAAAACCCAAGAAAATGAAAGTGTTTACAGAATTATCCCTGGGAAGCACTTCACTTATGATCTTAAAGCAAGTAATAAAAGCAGAAGCGAGACTTAAGTGAGCAATATTACTTTGTGCAAACATTGTAGAAAATGTCTGTCATTTTTGCGCTGCGGACTCCGACAGAGTAGGAAACAGGCCTTTCAGTTGCTCAGTGTCTGGAACAAAGAGTCGAAACAGTGGGTGTGCAGTCTGTGCAGGCACCGTGGACTTTTAGGGGTATGGTGAGTGAGATGCCTTTGCTTCCTTCGTGGATTAGTAGTAGGGGTTGGCATGTTGGCCAGCCTCTTGCTGAGGCTAGCCCTGGCATCTTCCAAGAATCATTTAACCTCCCTTTTCTCACTTTTCTTCTTTTTTTGTGTTCATTTAGGTTCAAAATTCTATACCTCTTTCTTAAAAGACTGGATTAGGAAATGGGAAAAGTAAGTCAATGTCCTCTAAATCTTCTCATTTCTTGCTTTCTGAATTTTTCTACTGAAAAAAGTGAAAAAGCAAACAAGAATTCTTGTGGGATATCTTTGAAGGAGGCTTGACTTGAAGAAATACACTTGTGTAGCTAGTTGGTATGAATCCCTCTGTTTCATTATATGTACATTTCCAAATATTGGAGTAAATGAGTATTTTGGGCAGGACAGAGCCTGGGTTTATAGACTAGATTAGCTATTATAAATTTAAAATAAATTACTGTATGTGTATATATGATATGTCTCTTGTGGGGGAGGTGTACATGTAACATCGCACATGTATGGAGATCAGAGGACAGCTTTGTGGAGCTGGTTCTCTCATCCCACAGTTGGGTTCCAGAATTGAACTCAGGTTATCAAGCTTGCAAGACATTTACCCAATGAATGGAAATTGACATTTGACAAGAAAAAGCTAACAAATACACCAAGAAACAATAAAAAAACAAAAGTTAGGAAATATTTCTAGATTAGGAAGACAGTCACCTCCTGAGTGCCCATAATAGATGTGTATAGGTATATAATGCCTGAAATTTGATACTCAATAAAACATAGTGAGGAAGTGGATGCCTCAGCCATCACATGGTTTAGGCTGCCTGAACCATCATTACATGATCTTTTTCTAGCTACAGAGGATTCAATCACTTGCTTCTTTCATCCTCTCTACTTTTCTGATTTGAAATTGTGCATGCTTTTTGTACAAATTAGTGATTTCCCTTAGCTTTGCTTTCCTCAATATAAAGGAGGATGTTAAGTCTTTGTAATTTGTATTATCAGTTTCTCATTGCTCTTGGAAGAGGCAGAAGAATTTATTACTGTTATTTTTTAGAGTTCTTTTTTCTTTCTTTCTTCTTTTTTATTCAATATTTTATTTATTTACATTTCAGATGGTATCCCTTTTCCCCATTCCTCCTCCCTCCATTAATCCCCTATCCCATCCCTCCTCCTCCTTTTTTTGCCTTTATACTGTTTAAATTACATGCAAGTATTAAGGTCAGTTCTAGCTGAGGAATAGCAATACAATGCATCTATTGTTTTTTTTTGTTTGTTTTTTTGTTTTTTGTTTTTGTTTTTAGTCAGAGACAGCAGTAGATCTTCAGTGCTGGTAATGGGTCTGAAGGTCAGGATCCCTTGTTTGTACACTCTAACATTTCAGTACATGTTTAACAAGTGTGAGTTGTTATCACCATCCTTCTATGTGAGGGTGTAACACTCACATGAATAACTATCTATCTTCATTGGTTTGTAATTGGAAACCTGGAAAATATGTGTAAGAATAAAAAGGAAGACTGTATGATTGGGGTGGAGAGATGGCTCAGGGGTTAAGAGCACTGGCTGCTCTTCCAGAGGTCCTGAGTTCAATTCCCAGCAACCACATGGTGGCTCACAAGCATCTGTAATGGAATCTGATGCCCTCTTCTATGTGTCTGAAAAGAGCTACAGTGTACTTATATACATAAAATAAATATTTCTTTTAAAAAGATACTACAAAAAGAGTGTATGATTAAAGTACAAGAAATAGAAAGTGAATAGGCTTTGAAATGTGAGATGAGATTTTTGGAAGACCCAAGAGGGGAGGGGAAGAGAATGAAAAATAAAGAAGAAGGGAGGGAGATGAAGGAGACAGAGGAGGGGCTAATGCTCCACTCTGAGGAGCAGCCACTAGTGACCCTATCCAGATCGTTGTCCTGTGGATGTTGAACTTGATTAAGCATCCCCCACCACTGCCTAAGACAATTTCTTGTAATTTTGTGAGCAAATACCTAATATGTCTGTTTTAGTGATTTTTCTATTGTTGTGGTAAAACACCATGACTAAGGCAACTTAGGAGGAAAGGGTTTGTTTGTCTTACACTTCCGTATCACTGCTTACATTTCCAGCTGGTTAGAGCCCCTGTGGTGGAGCGAAGGCAAGGTGGCTGCAGCTGGAAGCTGAGAGTGTACACCTTGAACCACAGGCAGGATCAGAGGGATCAAAATGGGAACAAGACAAGTCTTCAAGCTCTTAAAGATTTTCCAAGTGGAAGACTCCAGAAAGACCACACCTCCTAATCCTACCCGAACAGCACCACTAACTGGAGACCAAGTATTCATGTGCCTGCAACTATGGGTGATGTTTATCATTCACACTACCACAATATCCTTACCTGGTTCTGCTTCCCTAGTAGAAGCCATCTGCTCAACCTACCTCCTAATTTCAAAGAACTTTGATTTCTGCCGTGATGGTTCTTTTTTTCTTTTTCTTTTTCATTAATTCTTTAATTTACTTCTTTGAATGTTTTGAAACTTATATTAAGATGTTTTTCAAACAGTTTCTTTACTGAAAGCTCTTGACTGTGAAGTGCTCCTTTCCTCAGTGGATTCATGACTTGTGGATTTGGATATAATTCCAGCAGGGGTTTACAGTGCATGTCCTGTATGTCTGAGCCGTGGGTAGATGATTTCTGCTTTGACCACTTCGGAGGCTTCTTCTGCTATCCCTTGTTAGTCTGTCTCTTTCTCTCAAACATGTTTTCTTCTAAAAATTATTCATCATTTTCAGATATACAAATAGGAAGCACTTTAATTTCTACAATAATTAATTTTTATTTTGTTTCTAGTATCCATTTTTTCCCCTGGGGTTGAGAAAGGGCAAGAAAATAGTCTTTTAAAGAATGTCACATCCATTGTATCTTTAACCAGAAGGTGAATTTTTATTCTATTTCACTACCGAGTAGTCTACACTCCAATTTTCTCACTCTTTATAAAATGGAAGCATCACCTATTGCATTAAGGAAGCAGATTTATTTTTTAAAATTTTAATCTCACTTTATTTTGTCTTATTTTGAGATGTGGACTATGTATGTCCGACTGCCCTAGAACTCCATATGTAGTCCAGGCAGGCTTGGAACTCTCAGAGATTCACCTGATTTTGCTTCATGAGCACTTTAATTAAAGGTATGTGCCATCAACCTCAGTCTCTCTGATTCTCTTAATTTTCTCCTTTATGAAGGCCATGGCAGGGAAGAGCTAGATGCTGAGACGATCCAACTAGAAGTTGGAAAGGGGGCTTGTTCTATTCTTTCCCTGCTTTTTCCATACCCTGGAGCCACTCACTCTGCCCACTTTCCTGAAAGCAGATGCTGTCTTGGCGGAAGGAGGATGCTCAGAGTGTCAGTGACTCAGCAGACTTGAGCCTTAGATGGAGATTTCTAACTTCATGTTTATGCCCAAGTGAGTCTGTCACTCAAACTTATTAAAATTCAGAGAACAAGTGACCTTGTGGAGAGCATCCCCATCTGGTACAAAGGCTAACAGAGATAAGTGAACCATTAGCATACAACACTAGGTGGAGGTAGATAATCTCAGCAAAGCAAATTGCCCTTGTGTGGTCCTTGTTTTCATCCGGCTAAAAAGGGCTAATTGTCATTCAGATCCTTTATCTGTAGACATCTCTCTTGTGGTTTACTACAACAAGGAGATAAACTGATCCTTCCTCTTTCTGTACATTTAGGAGGTCCAGAGAGACAAAATGGTTTATATAATTCCCAATGAAGGTAAGACATGGTGGAGGTAAAGCATGGAAAGGCAGATGAAGGGGGTGAGAAGAACCTAAAATCTGGAGTAGTCAGAGAGATGGAGGGTATAAGGGAGGGAGTAGAGAAACCTTCTGATAGGAAATCCTCCGCAAAAGGCCAAGGGCACCCATTGCCCTTGACTTTGGAGTATGAGCAACTACCTAGCAGTGAGGCCTGGTGATTTATTTAACTCCCCACACCTGCCAAAAGCACAGGACTAATTCATACTGCAGTCAGGGAATAATGAAAGAGCCACATCTGAGTGTGACTTTTAGGCCAGTCAGCTACTGTTTGATCAATAGAGTACTCAGTTAACCATGCTCATGGGCTAAAAAAATAGGTGGTGAAATGAAATTGGAAGGCTTCTTGAAACAAGACATTTTATATTGACAAAACTTGTTTTTCAGAGTACAAAACTTTCATCAGTTACTTCTAAGTGAAGTGTTACTTTATAAATGATGCTCTAGGACAGAGGACTGTCAGGGTAGAAGTGATTTGAAGAGAATGGGGGGGAAAAAGAAACTTTAACTAGGGAGGAAGAAGGGAGAAGAAGGGGGTAAAATAACAGTGAGGATGTCTGAAGTAGACACAAAGAAATATTAATATGCATCTACCTAAATTTACATATAATGCACATATGCCATATATACATATATAGATCTCATTTAATCTATATATGTATATATTTAATATATATATACATATATAGATTAAATGAAAATCTCTCATCTGCACTGGCAAGGCTCTCCCTAAAAGCAATAGACTAACAAAACCCTCACCACCAGTCATGAGATATCCCTGTGTGAGTTGTTGGTCAAGATTGTCCAAGAGACTCCCAAAATATTATAGGACATCGCTGTTGTCCTTTCTCCCCACTCCTACCCCAGAGGTGGAAAGTAAATCTCTATGCTGAAGAGATCATGTTCTTTGGACACAGACTCTGAGGGATCTGAGTATTTTTCACCTAAAGCCTCTTCCCTGAGCACTAACTTTCATGGTATCAGAAGGTGTCATGTAAGCTTTCCAGGGAGGGAAGCAATCAATAGCCCTGCCCAGCCATGACACCTATGAACTAAAACAATGACCAGCATGGTATGATATACGTAAGACTGCAATGGGGCCATGCAACCTTGTCAGTAACCAATAGCTCTATAATTGGACTAAAATCCTGCTCAACAAGAAGGAAGTACGCCTGCTTGGGACCAGAGACCTAGCCTCAATCCTAGTCAACTACAGGCAGATAATGAATGCCAAGAACAGGAAAATATTTTTGCTTAGGGAAATGCCCCTAAACCCTTATCCAGTATTAAGTGGTCAGTCCTGAAACCATATGCATACAATTAATGTTATATAGACTGAGTATGTTGGTTCTATTACATACTTAGGAATATACATACATATATGTATACATATATATTATGTACATATGTATATATATCAGCAATTAAAGAAATGGAGGCCATGAATTTGAGAGAGAGAGAGAGAGAGAGAGAGAGAGAGAGAGAGAGAGAGGATGCACAAGAGCACAAAGTGGGTGAATAGAAAGGATTTAAAGGAGGAAAGGTGTCAGAGACCAGGACCCCTAACAGGGACCCCTGCCAGCCTTCCCCC
>NW_021621003.1:980727-982963 GCF_004785775.1 Grammomys surdaster | reverse complement strand
GGTTCCCCTCGCCCCCACGAATAACCGAGTCCCGCAGGCCGGGACAGAAAGGAAAAGCAGAAACAAGGTAATCATATTTTGATTTTAAAAACTTAAAATATTAATTCTTCCTTTAGGTGATACTTGGAATAAAACTTTCTAGTTATATCTGTCCTAGCAGACTTTGTTTTTTCCTCAAGGAAAAAACATAACAATGGTGGTAGAAGAAGTAACTACTATATATAACTACCAACTCACCTTCTTAAAATATGAGATATCAATCTTGAAATGGTGGGATAAGCCTTTAATTCCATCATTTGGAAGGCAGAGATAGGTGGATCTTTGTGAGTTCAAGGCCAGCCTGGTCTACAAAGCAAGTTTTAGGGGCAAAGACCACATAGAGATCCTGTCACAAGCTAAGGAACAAACACAGACAAATAAACAAACAGAAATCCAGTGGTGAATGTGATTGACTAATTTAGAAGAAAAAAACAAATGCTGCTATTTATGTAGAGCTTTTGTAAAACAAATATCCTTTCCCAGAATGAGATAGGTGACTAACTGTCTTGAAAAGAGCAATAAATCGTTCAAGAGTCAGGTTGGGCTCAGGCCAGAGATGCACAATAAGTTAATGAGCAACCTTCAACAGACTATGTCACTACATTCCTGGTATTTTTTGTCCTCTTATACGTAAAATGAGGGGGCTGGCTTAGATAAAGTCAAAGTTTTTGTCTCACCCTGGCATTCTATAGTACTGTGGTGGTTTGAATGAGAATGGTCCCAATAGGCTCATAAATTTGAATGCTTAATCCCCAATTAGTGGAGCTGTTTGGGCAAAATGAGGAGGTGCTGCTGTAGAGTGAAAAATTATAGATACTGGGTATATAGAATCCTTTTTAGACATATAAAATATTCTTTAGGCTTTCTTTATAAGGACATGGAAAATTTTCTGAGAAACTGAGCCATGAAGCAAGTTAAGAATGTGGAAAGACCAGTCACCATTACTGGAACTGGCCTATCTGCAAAGAGAAATGAAAGAATGCAAGTGAACTAGGTGGAACCAAGCTGAGAACCAAGTTGAGAACCAAGCTGGGAACCGCAGTGACAGGGCAAGGCCGAAGTATCAGGGCAGGACCACATTCTTGAAAAAGATAAGCATACAGAGAGCTTTTACCTGACCCTGACTCATGTAGGTTGGGTTCCTTTGGAATGTTCCACTATTTTTATGTTATACCACCCTAGCAACCCCTCACCCCCTCCCCATTCCTTGGTTTGTGGTTTTTCCCTTTAAAAACCCATCTCAAACTGGCTGTCGGGGTCAATTCAGCTCCTGCATGGGCATACGAATTGACCGGCAGCTAGTTGTCACGCCCTAATAAACCTCGCAATTGCTCTGGTACACGGTGTCTCGAGCAGATTACTGGGTGGCCGCGTCTTTCTGAGACTTGAGTGAGGGTCTCCCCTTGGAAGAGGTCTTCACTGCCTTGCCAGAGAGTGATCTTGTTGGGGAAGGTGTGTCATTGGGGGGTGGGCTTTGCAGTTTCAAAAGCCTATACCATGCCCATCTCTCCCTTCTCCTCTTCCTCTGCCTGCAACTTGCAGATCAAACATGAGCTTTCAGCTACTTCTCCAGCATCACATCTGCCTGCCTGCCCATTCTCATACTGGACCATGATGATAGTGGAGTAACCCTCTGAGGCTATAAACAATCCATAAATTAAATGTTTTCTTCTATACGTTGCCTTGGTCATGGTGTTTCATTACAGCAATAGAAAAGTAACCAAGACAGACGTTGATATCAGCAAGTGCCATATTGCTGTGACAGCTCTGATCACACTGCTTGCTGGCTCAATGGGAGTGTGGCTTAGGAAAGCAGTTGAAAGTTGTAAGTAAGGCATAGTGGGTCTGCTAGGAAAGTGGAAGACAATAGTGCTGAGAGTAACATGGAGTTTGGAAGCCCTGGTTAAGAGGTTTTACAGGGTGTTAGTATTCTGTCTGAACTCCACCTCCACAGTTACCTGGCAACACCCAGGTATGCTCCTCCCCACAGTTACCTGGCAACAGCCAGGTAGCCCTGCCCACTATAAAAGGGGCTGCTTGCCCCCTCCTCTCTCTCTTGCTCTCTTGCTCTGTTGATCCCTGCCTGCAGGCTCTCTGTCCCCTCTCCCCTCCCCCCTTCCCTTTCCCCTCTCTCCATGTGGTCATGGTCGGCCTCTCTCTCTCCTCTCCTCCTCCCCTCCTCCTCCTCCTCCATTCA